>NW_005871185.1:3374373-3375080 GCF_000147115.1 Myotis lucifugus
TGAGAGCAGTTCAGCTGGAGCCGGACTGCCATGTGGCGGCCAGGGGGGCAGGACGGTGCTCGGGGAAACAGCCTCTTCACACCCCTGAGGGACACCTGCCGGTGCCGGATGGCTGCAGCTTAGCCGGGTTATTTTAGCACCGGCGGGAGCCAGGGGAAAAGCAGGATCTATCTGAGGAAGGGACTTTCCGTGGCCGGACATCACCCGGCCAGCTCCTGGGGCAGAGAAAGCAGCAGCTGCTTCTTTGCAGCTCCAAACAACCACAGGCGTGTTCTGTGGGGCCCCGAACTGCACGTGTCAGTAAAGCAAGCAATGCCATGTGTTCTCATTCTTCTGGGAGAAATTTCTTCCAGGTAAAACCTAGGGCGAAGGGAGGCAACAATCAACGTTTCTCATAGAAAGAATGCAGAGTCGGAGCAGGATTCCTGCGTCAGACTTGAGTCCAAATACCATTTCGCCCATGGGTCCCCCCGGCAAGTTGCTGGAACTCTCTTGATCCCCACCTTCCCCAGCCCAGGTGCACTCCCTGCGGGTGACAAAGGTGGAGGGGTTGCGGAGCACCAGGAGCCCTGCCCACGCGGAACGGCCTCACCCAGCACCGCGGGGAAGGCAGGGCCAGAGCAGATCTCTCCCCGGTGTGTCTCCCTCCTCCAGGGGTTCCTGACACCAGCGGTTCTGTTCCCCGCAGGGTTCCTGGAGGCTTCAGG
>NW_005871185.1:3375180-3487016 GCF_000147115.1 Myotis lucifugus
CCCCCCACCACCCCTACCCCCCCCCCACCCCCGCTTGCCCCTTGTTGCTGCATTCCACTGTCTCTGGCCCTTAATACTTTTATTCCAACTCAGATGAAAAGTTGCTACCACAGCTAGGGCCCAGCGGGAGGTGGGGCTGAGTATGATGCCACACTTCACCACTGCCTTCTCCATCAGGGCTGGCCTCCTCTCTCTAGCAGCTACTGTTACCGGTGCAGGGCGCGCCATGTGCAAATGTCCCCACCCTCCCCGCCCATCACCAAATGTCCTGGTGGTCGGCTCCAGTGGGGCAGGGCTTCCGCCTGCACTGACCAAGCAGGTCCCAGGAGGAGGAAGCACGGGAGGTCCCTCGGGTTTTGAAATGACCTTGCTCACCACCATTCTGCCCGGTTTTTAGTTCTGTTTTTAAATCTGTTTTTGGAGAAGATGCACCAGTGTGGCCCTGTTTTGACATCTCCTCGATGTCAAGGCACCTAACCTTAGGCCTTCACACAGGAATTCAGGTAGGCTTGGCAGGAGTCCCAGGTTAGCTTCACCTCTGAGTGTCTAATAGGCCACAGTGATAGAGTTGCCACTGGACAGGACTCTGCAAAGGGACCGCTGCTCTGAGCTCCAAGGAGGGGCTGGAATTCCCCGTATGGCTTTCTATTCCCATTGAAATACAAAGAACAAGTGTTTCCCATCATTCACATAGAATTGTCCTTTATTCACCCAAATCTTAAGGAAATGGAGCTCTGCCCTCTTCCTAAATATCTCCAGATTCGATTTCATAAGTACCCCTGAACTCTACATTTTAACAAATTCCTTGGTTCTAGTCTATGTTGTTGTTTTTTTCATCTAAGACATCATTTCTCTGGAGATCAATTATAGCTGATCACCATATTTTAGCACAGAACAGCCTTGAAGTCATGTCACATTTTAGTCAAGTGCTAAAGTCTGGGTGCCCATCTCTTATCCCAGCACTAAAGTTATGATTTAGGTAACAAGATGTATAAATAGTGAAAGATTTTTATGTGGGGACAAGAGAAATCTGGCATACAACCCCATGATGCCTAGCTTCTGGGCCCCTAATTTCTTCTAACTCGACATTCTTCATGAATCTAAGTCCTTTAAACAAAAGATTATCTAAAATAATCAAAAGCTCTTTATTTTAGGATGCTATAACATTGCTATCTGAGAAAAAAACGTTGATTTTCTTTTTATGATTTTTTTCATAAAAATATAATTCAAGGTTATTTTTCCATTGATTTTTTAGAGAGAGTGGAAGAGAGAGGGAAAGACAGAAAGAAGCATCAGTGTAAGAGAAGCACATTAATTGGTTGCGCCCTGACCAGGGCCAGGGCCAGGGAAGAGCCTGCAACCAAGGTATGTGCCCTTGACCAGAATCAAACCCAGGACCCTTTGGTTGAGAGGCTGATGCTTTGTTCACTGAGTCAAACTGGCAAGGGCCTTTTATGCTTTTTATTACATTGCTTATCTGAGCCTTTGCAAGGCTCAGTACCTGGTTCTAGGTAGGCCCCTTCAAGGAAGAGGACAAATCCAGTCTTGAGGTTCACTCGCTGCTCTCTTAACATGGGGAACCTTGTAAAGCAACCTACTCGTTAGGAAGTCTATTTTCCCTTTATCCTCTACTGCCTTGCTACTTCTCTGTTCAGTTATGTAGAATCAGAAATACTGCTTCAGTCAATAATCAAGAAATACCTCAGCAGGTCCAGCAATGGGCAAAACACACCATTTCTGCCATCATGGGGTCTATGGTCCAAAAGGGAAGATGTGCCCTAGCTGGTGTGGCTCAGTTGCTTGAGCATCATCCCATGCACCAAGAGGTGGCTGGTTCAATTCCAGGTCTGGGCACATTCCTCAGGTTACAAGCTCAATCCCCAGTAGGGGGCATGTAGGAGGCAACAGATTGATGGTTCTCTCTCATCTATGTTTCTCTCTCTCTCTCTCTCTCTCTCTCTCTCTCTCTCTCTCTCTCTCTGAAAGTCAATTAAAAAAACATTCAAAAGGGAAGATGTACATGAAACAAATAATTCTAATTTGTTAATTACAAGTGAACAAAGAGCTCCAAGAAGAGAATGGCACCATCTCCCTAATTCTTAGGAATTGCAACAATCCCCCCTGCTGGAGGACACGCGTGGCACTGGGGCGCTAGGTCTGCCCTTTTTGTGGAATCTTACTATAGGAGACTATTGCCCGAAATTCCCATCTCCAACCCCTAGAAGATTAAAGTTGGCAGAACTGATCACTGAAACAGCTGACATCTGTCATCAGGCTGTCTGTGGGGATTTTACATACATTACCATATTTAATCCTGAAAACACCTCCTCCGTGAAGTTGGTATCATTACAATTATCCCCATTTCCCAGATAGAGAAAGTGAAAGTCAGGGAAAAGTCACTGTTCCCTAGATGAAGCGAATAGTGCAGAAACCTGGATTAGTAGTCAAAAATTAGTAGTTTGAGTAACAAGACCAGAGAAAAGAAAGACAGATTGTGGTGCAATGATGATTCAACTTTTATTTGTGCATGTATCTATATCTGTAAAACACACAGCCTAAAATTACATAACTATTGAACATATTAACAAGAAGAGAAAGTTTTCCAAAACTCAAAAGATATGTGTCTGTTTTATAAACCTGAGTAACAGTGAAATCTACTGTGCTTTTAGGCCAACCAATAAAACTACAGCATTGGATCATTTTGGCTCTCTAAACTGGAACAGCTGGATTGGTATAAGGACTGCTGCTCCCATTTCTAAGCTTGTAAAGCTAAGACCAAAAACCTTTATATAAATTCAATGATTGCACTTGGCAAAGGGCTATAGACTGAGGGACTCATTTTAGATTAAAATATATGTTGCATAAGATGTCAAGTTACCACTGGGAGCCTGTTAGTTCCTAAACAAAATTAACAATGGAGAGAAAGCACAGGAATGTATGGTGTGTGTGTTTTTTTATTCCTAAAAAACATTCAGAGACAAAAACAAAAACAAAAAACTGTCAAGAATTAAAAAATCCTCCAAAGCTGCTTCCGAAACTAATCCATGCTGGCTCAGTAGATCAGGCAGAATCTCTGCCTCCAATTGATGGCTGACCCATTTTTGCTTTTCAGGGCTGGGCCCAACCCTCCCCTCCTGTAAAGGAGTGGTTCCACCTGCCAAATTGAGGCAGAGGAAATAGCCTGCATTGAACTGGGAAATCAGAAGTCTTCATTTGGGGTACAATGATAATGGTGATAAGTGTTTCTAAATTTGTCCATAAGTAAGACAAAAAAGCAATGTGATGGTTTGAAACGCTAAAATACTAACCAATTTTCCTCTCCTATACTAAGCTGTCTCTAAGACTTTTAAAAAATATTTGTGAATTTGCACATTCACCACTCAGCAACATTTTAAAAAATGGGATTTAACCTAGTTGAGTCATGAGTTCCCAGAAAACTTCTCTGAGGCAGTCAGTTCTCCACCTTTACAATCTGGCTTCAGCCTTTTTCCAAACCACAGATCTGAATGTGATTAAACCATATGAGAAAACACCACCAAGCAAGAAAGTGCACAGCACAAACACGGCTAAAAAGCTGGGTTTCCAACCAGGCCAGTGTGGCTCAGTGGTTGAGCATTGACTTATGAACCAGGAGGTCACGGTTCAATTCTCCGGCAGAGAGACATATGTAATACTCTTTGTAATACTTTAAGCAATAAAACAAAAATTTAAAAAAAAATTCTCCAGCAGGGCACATGCCTGATCCCCAGTGTGGGGCGTGAAGGAGGCAGCTGATTAATGATTCTCTCTCATCCTTGATGTTTCAATCTCTCTCTCCCTCTCCCTTCCTCTCTGAAATCAATAAAAATATATTTTTTTTAAATCTGGGTTTTGTATCATCCCCCAAATCTGTAGCTTACTTGTTCATATGAAAAATTAAGTGGCACATTGATGCCAGTAACTAATTTGCCTGACTTCTGAACTTATGTAGGCAGCAAATTAGTATTATCTCCTTAATTTCTCACAGGAAGAAAAATGGATCAAAAAAGCTGTTGACGCTGACTAAAAAACTATATTCTAGCATTTCAGTCTCACATATAGAGGGATGGAAATGAAGAAGGTCGTGGAAAAGAATGCCACTTGACATTTATTGTATTTTTTAAATTTATCATTATTGTTGAAAGTATTACAGATGTCACCTTTTTTCCCCCATTGACTCCTTCCACCCTGCACCTGCCACCCACCCCAGGCTTTCACCAAACTATTGTCTGTGTCTATGGGTTATGCATATATGAACATAAATTCTTCAGTTAATCTCACTTGACATGTAAATATTCCTTCCCAACTGTGTGAAAATGCTTCAAATATAAAACCTCTGTACTTCACAACAGCCCTGTTAAGGGAGCAAGGACAGATAATGTACCAACAAAGAAGTTATGCTGCTTGCCCAACGTCACACAGCCCGGCAATGGCAGCCTGATACGAAAGAGTGTCATGGCTCTTTCTTTTTCTAAAGAGTGACAGCAAAATAACTTTGAGATTTGGCTGACTCAAGAAATTTATCAAGAGAAAGCCAACATCAGTTCAGACTTCCAGAGTTTTTTTTATCTAGATATAAAGTATATTCAGTAATGTACAACATGTGCACTAATTTAAGTTTATATAGATTGGTGAATTTTTTCATATATATGTACACACACACACATATACCATTGTAATTGCCACCCACATTAAAATAGAAAACATTCCTAGCATCCTCATGTCTGTTCCAAGGTAATCCTGGACCCAGAGATAACCACTATTCTGACTTCTCTCCTCATAGATGAACTTTGCCTGTTCTTGAATTTCATATAAATGGCATTGTGCAGTAAGTACTCCTTTTTGTCTGGTATCTTTCCCTTGATATGTCTGTGAGATTCATCTGTGTGTGTACCAGTAGCTTCATTTTGTGAATATGACATTTCATTTATCCATCCTCCTATTGATGATGTTTGGTTTGTTTCCAGTTTGGGGCTACTGTAAAAAAAGCTTCTACAAACAGTTTTACACATATCTTTTGGTGAACTTATACAACATTATTTTCCGGGGTAGAGTAGGTAAGTCTTTAGTTTTAAAGAAACTGCCAACAATTTTCCAAAGTTTCCATTATCACCGATGAGAATTCTAGTTATTTCACATCTTTGCCAACACTTGGCACTTGTCAGTTCTTTCCATTTTAGCCTTTCTGGATGAGAGAGTAATGGTATCTCATTTCATTTTATTTTGCAGTTCTCTGACTGCTGATGTTGAGTGCCTTTTCTTAGGTTCTTGGCCATTTATGTAAAGAATGTTTTCAAGTTTTTTGCCAACTTTTTAAAAATCAGCTTATGAGGCTTTTTCTTTTGATACATTTAATCTTTGCAATTCAGTCACTTGAAGAGAAATACTTAAATTTAATATAGTCTAATATAACAATCTTTTTTTTATGGTTATACTCAGATAATATTTCCTATGGTTTTTTTCCTAGAACACTAGTTCTCAAATTGTTTGGTCTCAGGATCCATTTATAGTCCTAAATATTATGGAGAACCTCAAAGATGTTTTTGTTTATGTAAATTATATCTATCAATATTTACCATCTATAATAATAAAAGCGTAATATGATAATTAGACTGGACAGCCGAACAACCTTCCAGACGTCATTCCGGACATCCTCCCGGACAAAGCCGCTGCAGCAGGGGCCGAGGCAGAGGTGGTTAGGGGTGATCAGGCAGGCAGGCAAGCAGTTAGGGGTGATCAGGCAGGCAGGTGAGGGGTTAGGGGCAATCAGGCAGGCAGGCGAGTGGTTAGGGCCGATCAGGCAGGCAGGTGAGCAGTTAGGAGCCAGCGGTCCTGGATTGAGAGAGGGATGTACAACTGCCGGTTTAGGCCCGATCCCCAAGAGATCAGCAACAAAATTTTGTAACCACATTGCAAATCATTTAATTCAGAAATGTAACAGGGATTGGGCCTAAATCCCCCGAGGCCTAGACATCCCCGAGGGGTCCCAGATTGCGAGAGGGTGCAGGCCGGGCTGAGGGACCCCCCCCCCTTCCACGAATTTCATGCACTGAGCCTCTAGTGTTAGAAATAAAAATGGGAAATTTAAAATATTCATTTAAAGATAGCAACAAACTCACTACATAATACAAATATTTTATTTTATAAAATTTTTATTATTTTTCAAAAGAAAACAAAAAAATTGTGAGAACAGTGGCAGTGTTTTGCATTTTTGTACATCTATTTAATATCTGGCTTAATAGAAGACAGCTGGATTCTCAGATCAGTTTCTGCCTTTACTCTGCTGCAGTATGCATTTGGCTTGAAGTATATGAAGAAAATCTAGCCTTAGAGAAATATGTAGTTGGAAAAGTTAGTAGCCTTTCCAGATAATTGTAGCTATTCTTCCTTGATACCACATCAAAATTCAACAATGGTAGTTTCCTGAAGTTGCAATGTGGAATTTGAAACCATATCGGTGAACTCTTCATGTTTTGCCATGTTTACCAATTGGTGTATCTTATAGTTGATGCGTTTTAGTATCTCTTCAAATATGATTATTCAAACTTATCTTTTTGTTCTAGTTGTTGCTGTGGGGCTGATGATCTGCCACTCACTCCTACATCCTACCTTACAGTGAAAATCCCCTGCATAGCTTTTTAAGATGATATGTAATTAAAATAATTTCCCCTCAAACATCTAAGTAAACTGGAAAACCAACAAACTTTACATAGCGGTTATAACTTGCATTCATCTTAAGGAGATTGAATTTATGCATGGTGGTCACATTTTTATGGGTTGTACAACCTTTAGGGCATATTAGGGCTCCCCATGTAATAAAAATATATGATACATCCACGACCTGTATGAGAGGCAGTGTGCAGTAGTAGAAAAAACACTAAATACTGAATAGTCAGAATACTGAGTTTTAATCTGAACTCCTAAGAAGCTGGGACAAGGACAATATTGTATTAATTTCCTGCAGCCCATGTGGGAGTAAATGATCTCTAAGGTCCTCATTTTACCTGTTTCAATTTTGGGATATATTTTATACATTCATAAGACAAAAACTTAAGGTGTAAATGAAATAAACACCTGAATATCCACTAACCAATTCAATTGAACATACCAATGTTCTTGATACTAACCCTTCCTCCCAAGAAGTATCCATTATCCTGAACTTTGAATTGACCATTTCCCTAATTTATATTCTAATCACATCTGTAGGCTATCTCTACACAACAGTTTGATTTATAGACATTTACGTTTTATGTAGCTTTATCCTGTACAAGTCCTCTGCAACATTTTTCCCCCTCAAACTTCATGCTGGTGAGATGGGACCAAGTTGATGTGGCTGTGCTGAAAGAGCTAATTCTTGCCCCAAAGTGCTTGCTTTGGTTTCCTCCACTATAATATGCAAGGAGGAAAGTGTAAATGGAATAATCTCTCAATATCCTTCCAGATCTGAAATTCTAATTTTACCTTTTACAATAAGCATAGAGGTGTATAGTTTGCTCTGAAAATATAGTGCTACTCATAATTATGATATATTTGAAGTTGACTCTTTGATCAGGAACATAATCCCCAGGGGAAATGTGTCATGGTATCATTTTCAGACACCTTGGCAAAATTTAAAGGTTATTTGAATATGAGACTAGTTTGCAAGAGAAGTTGTTTTAATACCAGGCTTGAAGTGGCACATGGAATGATCAGAAAAGAGAGAATTCACAATGCAAAAATGCAAAGTTTATTTTCTTAAATAAAATACTATATTTATATCTATACAAATAATTATTACAACCATTAAAATGTTACATTTACCAATAAAAATTTCAAAACTTTAAACAAGAGCATGGTTCAGAATATTCACACCCTAATACAATGCATTTGTAAAAAGATGTCAAAATAAACAGGACCTATTCTTATTTACAACTGTAGGACAATCCTGGTCATATTATACATATCTGCTCTGGATTCCATTACAAAACAAGTTAGTTCCCATTAGAATTAAAAACCAGGTGATTTACAGTAATAGGACACAGTGCGCAGCGGGCATTGCTGGCATGGAAAGAGATACAAATATTACACTTTCGAAAGCACTAGTTGTTTTTTCTAGTGACTGCCCTACAGTAAGCTTCTTGCCCAGTGTACCTATAAATAATTTGTGAAGGTAATTATGTTCTCAGATTTTTCCACCTATTTTTACCAAAATGAATATAGATATGGCCTGCTAAAAGTGGAAGCAAATCTTTTCTTCACAGTAACACAACTGCAGCATTTTAAGCAACACTGTCTGGTCCCTTTCTTCTTGGAAGATCAACAGTTCAACTCCCCTTGTAGGTTACCAATATAATCAAGTCCAGTGCCTCAATGACCTCACAGATGAAAAATGGATTTAAGAGTCAGGGGATGTGGAACAGAGATCCAGAAAAGTGAACAGGGGATCGAAATGGAGTAAACATTAACTTCCTATGACATCGTATTATATATAACCAAACACATAACTGAGCCCCCCAAAATAAGATTTTTTTTTAAAGTTAAATTGCAAACAAAGGATTATCTTCTATTTCTCATGAAACCTCTAATGAAGATTATGCAGTCATCCAAAATAACACCAATTTGGATATTATGCCCAATATTTTCAACACAAGTTGGCTCATGTTAATGTAGCATCTAAATACATGCATGATACAGAAAAAGATTGTTGATGGGTTTGCACAAATCTAGAAATAAGGATGTTGGATGACCATCACATACAAGCTCTGAGTTTAAAAGAAGTTTTGCTTCTACCTAGTAAGTTTTTTACAAGATTGAAATCAAAGATGGCTCAGAGAATAAGGCAATAGTGAGAAACATCAGCTGTACTTGTCTTCCCGGTGCTTGATTAGTTGACATGTACCATCCTGGCTGGTCCTTTGCTATAAAAGAGGAGTGAGTGAATAATATGTTCCAATGGCTGGTCTTGGGACCAGAGGCACAGTTTCAGGTAAAGTGCAGTACCAGGGAAGAGGCATGTGGGCAGAACTAGAAATTGTGTCCAAAAAGGTCCTCAACACTTCTTACCGGCAAATCTGGACTGCCTCACTCTACATTTGATGTCCCCACAGACTCTGGTAGAAACACACTCAGGCTCACACAGGAAGTGTAGAATACAGGGGGAAACATGGTTCATTAAATAAGGAACAGAGCTATATGGCACATTCAATATCTTAAATCAATTTTTATTTACTTTTGTTTCAAAAATTCTTATTGTTCCTTAATACAGTGTGAGACATAGTGGTTCCCCAAACCAGGAATTGGGAATCACTAATTTGGGAGTATGACTTCCTGTCACACACTGACCCAATAGATGGTGTGCCCAATGAATGTTTCAAGGCAAAGGAGTAATCACCATGCTAAGGAAATGACCAGATTCCCTGCCACCTGTTTGACATGGAGCAGATGGAAAAAATTAAGAGCCTAGGTACCTATGTATCAAAGGAAGGGTACAGCTAAGAAGATGCATATCTGTAAGTCTTGATCCTTTCTCAAGTTTTTAAAACTTTACTCCCATTAAAATGTCTTCCCTTTTTTTTTTTTTTTTTTTGGAGTATAACTTCAGCCTCTCCAGGAAATGGCTAATGTTAGAAGGCAAGAACAAGGCAAATGAATTATCTTTAAAATAATTTTAAATAATTTTGTTTAAATAATTTTGTATTTTAAAAGACTGATTTTAAAAGTTGACCTTCATTGAAGTTCACCCTGACATGTGACTGAAATTGCTGCAAAAAAAAACATTCCCTCCTCATTTTTCTCTCTCCACAGTTCTAATACATAAAATTTTATAAAGCATGGTCACTCTGGAATTCTTAGTCCTTACTTAGATAAAGGGTGCCATCTCCGGTATCCCCAAAGGGTCTTGCAATAAAAACAAAAATAAATTTCCTGAAGTAGTATAAAACATCCCAAAACAACCTGTTTGTACCAAAAAAGAAAAAAAATACATCAAATTTAATTTATCCATGATTGACATATTAAAAATTACACGATGAGAAATCTGAAATTTTTCACCTCGTTAGAAGTTACTGTGTGAAATGTTTAGAGGAAACAACCACTTTCTGGAACTGATTCCATGTGATTAGCAACACTAAAAGAGAAACTAATTTAATCAATGATTCTCAATTACATCTCATACATAAGTTTGTGTACTTCCAGAAATTAAAAAATTATTTGTGGAAATGGTTTTACATTCTATCGTCATATACTAGGAGCCAAGAATAACATTAAATTTACTATAACCAAAATTGGCTATGGTTCTCTGTCAATCCTTTGTCAAATATTACATCCAGAGATCAACAGATATTAAAATAAAATCCACCCCAAAATCATGTAGCTCTAATGATCAAATACTTAATACTGCTGATAAATCTCATACACTTGTGCTTTTAAATCAAATAAGATTACTATGCTCTGAACACTTCAGAATTGAGTTCATATGAAAAATGGCCTCTTACATATATATGCACATTTCTGTAAGATTAGAGCTACATGTAAGCAGGAGCCAAATTACTTGCAGATGGTCACATCCTTTCTCAGGTGGTCAAATAAGCCTTATTAGGAATAAAGACTCATTCAGGATCAAGGTGTTACATGCCTGGAATGAAAGCTCTGAGAAATGTAAATGCTACCTCTGAACAGAGCTGAGCAGAAAAATACAATCAATGCAACAGAGAAGGATCTGAAAGTTCCAGGCTTTGAGGCCTTTCCATCAGAGTTCAAATTGAGCTTCTCCTTAGCTTGTTACCTTAGTTCCAATTATATCTAAGAGTCCCTAGTTCTTCAGAACTCACTAGCCAATGTGTGTGTGTGTGTGTGTGTGTGTGTGTGTGTGTGTGTGTGAGAGAGAGAGAGAGAGAGAGAGAGAGAGAGAGAGAGAGAGAGAGAGAGAAGAAGAAGAAGGAGGAGGAGGAGGAGGAGGAGGAGGAGGAGGAGGAGGAGGAGGAGGAGGAAGAAGAAGAAGAAATAATCAAACACACTGAAAACTGTCCTTGAAACTGGCAGACTGGACTTTTCAAGTACAAAGAAAAACTTGACTGTTAAAGCTTAAAACTCAGTTAAGATTTTAAAAAAAAAGTCATAAATTTCACATTTTTGTCTCAATTAACAGTTTTAACTGATGCGTTTATCTGTGGCTTTGCTGAATCTTATTCATGAAGCTCTCCTGTTCTTCCCCATGACCATTTTGAAGGGAAAAAATACAAAAGCTTTTCTCATTTACAGTATTTTTGCCCCCAGGAGGCTACTTCAGTCAGCAGCAGGAGCGGATGGGAAAGTTTGGTGAGAACAGTTGAAGAGGCACAGATGACCCTTTTGCCGAGTCTTTAGAAGAGGTATTCACTGGAGTCACTGCTCTAACCAAGCCCTAGGAGGCTTTTTTAAGGAGGAAAAAAAATGCTGGTTCTTGGGTTCACTTTGTTAACAGAGAAGACAGAACAATTTATATGCATCTTTCCCACTCCATCCAGTTTTGGCAGAATATAACAACAAAAAGTAGTGGGTTTGAGAATATGAGCATATATCGTTGTTGACTTAGTTTAAGTTTTCAAATTCAATATATGAATATATACATACATTTTTTTAGATTTATTATTAACTTCAGTGGGGCTTTTTAAGGCCCCTACATCAAGTTTTTGTATACTTCAGCAGGTCTTGGGTCTCAATTTCCCAATTTCGGATGGTAGGCCTATTTTTAAACACCAGTTTATACTTTAAAATCTGGGTATATACACACACACTCACACATACATACAGACATACTAGTATAAAGACGGTTTCTGAAGCACCATTTCACATCTGCCATCAGGAAAAATAATGAACAAATTCATCTTCTTATAATTCTACTATGAAGGATAATAATGCAATATACAATGCCATATTTTAAATAAAAAATATCAGTAAATGAAAATAAGGACAGAGCTTAAGACTTTGCAAAGAAATATTTAAAAAGTAGGGCTCAAATAACTCTGTAGATTCCAAAGACACTATTTACTGATCAGTCCCTACCAATTAAACAAATGTAAAAGAATTTACTTTAAAATCAATAAATAGAATGAAGAGAGAATATAAAAACAAAACTCAACTTATGAAACAGTTTTTAACTGAACACATGCAAAACTCCACAACTGTTCTTATCTTTATGGGCTAATGCAAAATGCAAGTACAACATGGAGAATATCTATGTACTTTCCTTTTTAACTTTCTATCTTTAAGGATCTTGGCACATTAAAGGATAACATGGCTTCCTAATTTGAAGAACGGAACATGAAATTCAGATAACTACGTAATTGTTATAATTAAGAAAGAAGCCTCTACCTAAACCAAATCTTGGGAATAAAGGCTGATTAAACAACTCACCTATTTGCTTGACTTTAACCATGGATATACATTCTGTATTAATTCAATACCTGTCATGGATAAGAAACTGTTCTAGATGCTGACATCAACCAGCATTTGGTTATGAGTATTGTGTTTTCTGGGACTATCTGCATTAACAACTCAACTATTTCAACTACTTTACAAATTTTCAACAACAAAGTTCAAAATCGAGGTCCTTCTTACTATTCAGCACACCCCAAGATGATCTCCCCAACTTCCAGCTAATTAATATTTAGGGAATATAACATTACAAATCAAACTTGAAAATGCGAATCTGCTTGGAAAATTTAAAAAGCGCATCATGCAATTAAAAGTGAAAGGTAATTTGTTTTTGACAACCCAGTATTCGCATCATCTGATACAGCTTCCCTACATTCAGAACTGCAAATTGATTATGCAAACACAAAAACATACACACACAATTCTCTCTCCATGTGCATGTATGTGTGCATGCACATACAAATACATTTGTAATCTCACCTGTGACATTTACACTTAGTCTATCAGTATTTAAACAGCTGAACTGCAGTCATGACCTAAAATATGGCTTATGTTGTGGGCAGGTCGGTTTGAGGACTGCTTGGAAGAGTCAGAGGCAGAGGAGTTTGCGATTGTAAGCAAAGGTGACATTGCTGAGCCATCAGGAAGAGCTGTAGCTATTTCTGGAAACAAAGATGTCATATTAAAATTGGATAAGTGAGAGTTGGGCATGTGCATTGGTGGCATATCAGGGAGAAGAGGAAAACTTGGTTGAGCAAAACCAACAGGTCTTGGAGGAGATAAAATTGATCCAAATCGGTTATTTAAACTCCCACTGTTTACCTTCTCTGTGCTAGGATTTGAGAACATTTGATTCGAAAAATAGGGGATCGAAATATCATTGGACAGTGTAGGGTGAGCAGGAGAGTACGGGGGATAGAAGGAAGGTAGAGTATTTTGGGGATCTACAGGGATGAGTGCTGGAGTTCTAGTGGCGCTAGCCTGAGTAACCTGTGGAATGAAAGAAGTATTAGCATTTATTGGTGGATTCATGCCACCCTCAGGAATAAAAGGAAAACCAAAATTTTGTGATAGTGTATGCTGGTCAGGTGCTGAATTATCATTAGGTACTTGAGGACTATCAGGCATGAAACGAACAATACTTCCTCTCTTCTCTGTAGTGGGTTGCTGGCGTCCAAGAATCATACTGCCACTAGCAGAGAGGGGCAGATGGGGAAGACTCGGATCAAAGACATTACTATGCCTTTGATTTCCAGAACGATTCCTTTCAGGTTGACGAATTTTGGAACCACTGCTGTCTTGCAAGGGATGCCTTGATCGTTGGGGAACTGAAGAATTAGTTTGACGTACAGGAGGCCCTTGATCAGAATTTCCATGAGACACAGATGGATGTGGCAAAGCTGGCCTTGCAACCCCATGCATGTTGGTTGTGACTGGAGGATTCATGTGGCCCTTGGTCCCATGACTGTCAGTGATCCTCATGGGATTGGACTTCTGCACAGAAACATTGGGACTTGTGTTTCGACCTTGAATATCTCCTGAGGAAGAAGAACTCGAAAAAGGGATATTCAAGGTACTGTTCCTGGTGTTAATTGCACCTAGGGGCATGTCACAACTTTCCCTATTCTGATTCTCACTCTCTCTTCTAATATGGACACTTTCATGAGTTGGGGGACAATTATATTCAACTGCAGGGGAGGGACCACACTGTGTATTCCTCTGATGTTCTGAGAGTGATCTCTGGCTCCCAATGACCTGATCACCAAGGTGAGGGGCAAGCAAACTCTGCATGAAACTTTGATGACATGTATTTTCACTGTCCCTTGGTGGGATAGCATTTCCTGTTGGGATGCTATGAACTGGTGGATAAGGTAATCTCTTTTGGCGGTCAATTGGTGGTGGACCAGGGTTTTGACTAATTCGAAAAGCCTGAGACTGCATACTCCTCAATGACGATACAGAGTTACCTATTTCATTATTTCTTGAAGACTGTACTTCAAAATTACTCTGGGGCTGTTGAATGGCTCCAGTTGGTTTAAATGTCTGACAATCAGACAGGCGGATATCTGAGGCAACAGTATGGTCCACACGACCCTGCATATTATGAAGGGCCAAACTCTTATTTCTGGGTACATCAAGATAACTTCTCATTTCAAGCTGATCTGAAACTCTAGAACCCTGAATCGATATACCCATTCTCTGTTCTGAATTAGAAGATGTCTTTCCAATGAGTGCCTCGGCAGAATAACTTGAAACTCTATTTCTCTCTGGTCTGTGTGGAGTACAGGTCATGTCTGAAGGTCTAGTCACAATACTTGGTTGGGACACCATCTGCTGCTCTATGCCTCTTGATGTCAAGAGCCTCTGCATTGGATTATGTGCAGATACATGTTCAGAAGAAACCCCTGAGCCTTGCTGCCTGCTTCCAACCTCCTGTTGCTGGTGCATAATATCTTGATTGAGATGGTTTTGGGGATGGTTAGGGTGGTTCCGGCTAGTTGAAGGGTTTTCACAACTCTTTTCTGACTGGGAGCTTCCAAAGTGTTGCTGCATCTGTTGCTGGATCTGCTGATGGTGGGGATGTGGCTGACCACTCTTGGGTCGGGATTGGTCAGTTCCATGGTGCTTCGGTTGTAACGAAAGCTGGGAGGCCTGAGTGCCCTGAACAAGATTCCTCTTTTTCTGCATATGAACTTCCTGTTGCAGAGTTCTCTGTTGGTGGACATTATGGGGCTGAGAGTGGACAGAGCTCTCTGCATGAGGTATGTGATGCTGCAGTTGATATAAGTGATGCCTCTCCCTTAACTGCCCTGCTTGCTGCTGCTGTTGCTGCTGCTGCTGCTGCTGCTTTAAGTAGAGATGGTTACTATGCAGGTGAGATACCCCTTGAGCTGGAACATGCTGTTGCAGGACCTGCAGATGTTGACTAGCCTGGGTTTGCTGCTGCTCAGCAACCGAAGGCTGAGAATTGCACTGAACTTCAGTTTGCCTCAATGCAGGGGCCACAAAGTTGTTACTAGGTGGAAATAATCGCGTAAGGCCATCTCCATGTGCTGGGTTGCTAATAGGCACAACTGAGTTTGAAGAGTTGGGAGGGATCTGACTAACCATCATTTGAGTATGATCAGAAATGCTGTCTGGAGTTCGGCTAACCAGGGACATACCTTCAAGCCTGAGGGGGGCTGGCTGACAATGTTTTTGACGTTTCACTGAAGACAGTAGAAGGTCATCTTGGACGGCACGTTTTGCAGAGTCTTTACGGCTTTCATGACTTGGCTTTAAGAGTGGCTCTTGAATCTGTGAAGTTGGTACAGTACCAGTCATAGTGCTTAGTTGTTCTTGAGAATATTCAGTCATCAGAGATGGTCCAGGAGGCTGACCGCCATAGGAACTAGATGAAACAGTCAGATTAACTGTAGCAGAAACAGTTGTTGACTCTGAAGTCTGAGACAATCCAGCACAGCTGACAAGAGAATGGCTGATGCTGCTCTGATGAATAAGATTATTCACACTTAAACTGGTAATGCTTGGTGGCTGAGAATTCGAAACCTGCAAAGAGGCATTTGATGTTTTAATTCCTACCGAACAACTTGGTTTTTCAAGGGGCCTATCCACAGTTGCTTCAATTGAATCCTGAGAACTAAATTCATTTGGTGTTGCTTCTGCCTGACCTGGACTATTCTCTTTAGAGACCTGTGTTTTAAAAGGCTGGTCTCCCTCTAAAGATGATGCTTCAGAAGGCTTTGAAGTAACTTCCCTTGTATCAGCCTGGGTACCAGCTTTTCCTTTCTCAAGGTTTTCCTGGTCAAAAATAGCTCTTGCTGCAAGAGCGACTATATCAGTTTGCTCTACAAAGGTACAGCTGTCACACGTATTAGTTGTTACATTGCTGGTGACATCTTCTCTAGTTGTTTCAGGAAGCATGGATGCAACTGAAAAACTACGACTACTGCCCGAGCTGGTTGACATGGGAGAGTCAGCCTGCCTACTGGTAAGCAAGGAGCCATGAATAATCTCCTGATCAGGGATGCAGGAATGATGCTGTCCTGGATCTCTATCATCACTGTTCATCAGTAACAGCTCCTGTTTGGAATGCAAATCAATACTTGAATCAATTATTTTAGAATTTTCTGAAGAAAAGTCAGGATGGTCCACCTGGACTGAAAGAGATGATTTCTGAGGGTCTTTTTCTTTAGCAAGACCAGACAGCAATGCAGTTAAACCTTGCTCCTTTAAGAGACCTGTAGTTTGCATTCTATCTGATGAATCTTGCTCAACTCCGCAAGGTTCAGCAATGATTTCTACCTCAGAAACACAGTCAGTACTTGTAGTGCTTGTGGTAGATGATGAACCAGAAACCTGAGAAACCAAAACATGGGGATCATTTGGAGATGGAATCAACACGTTGGCTGAAGTACCAAATTTGGGAGCATCAGACAATGCTAAACTAGTTGGTGGCTTATCCTGAGAAGTCTCTCGTTGCACTATGGGGACAGAATCTTTGGATTTTGCTGGGGCCACCACAAAATGTTCACTTGTTATAGATTCTTGACAGGGTGAGTTAGACTCTTCTGCTGACTTAGATTTGGGTACAGACTCAGGTATCACCGATTCCGAATTCGGAACATCCAAAGAAGGTGAACCAGAAACACTCACAGTACTCTCTGCCTGGGACATAGTGACAGATGGCACCACAAGAGGGGGGCTTTCCAGCAGTCCATCATTACATGGTGGCTCTGCTGAGCCTTCAGTACTGGGGCAGTCCACCTGGCCCACATTGCTGACTGGATTCAGGGGGCATGCTGACTTGTTAGCTGCTAAGTGTTTCTTGACACCTGGCTTCTTATTCAACCTTTTTGACTTCACGTTAGGCAAACAAGCTACAGTGTTCACTGAGGGAGTAGTCACTAGATTATAAGTACTGGGTAGTGTGGCTGAAGTATCTGTTGTCATGGGAGATGCTACAGTTGCTGTTAATGAAGCACAGTTAGCTGGGGTGGTTTGACTACTTGCAGTAGTTTGGGGATTGCCAGGCTGGCTAATAGACAATTGTACACAGCTTTGCCCAGCCATTTGTGATATGCTTTGATTGAGGCTGGCCAAAGCGCCAAATGTGTTCAGGGCAACATTAGTATTTGGATCTTCGCTGGTGGTGGGTTGAATAATTTGCATAGGGTTTTGGTTTGTAGTTCCTGATGAAGACATCACAGGCTGCAAAGCAAAAAGCTGTCCATTTAAAGAAATGGTTTGAGGCTGTTGTTGGTTCGACATGGTAACAGAAAAAGTTTGTGTTGAATTAGATGTTGATAAAGATGAAGGTCTTGGTAATATGTGGACAAGATGCTTTCCACCAAAAGTTTGTGGAGTCGGAACATTTTGCACAGAATTAGACCCTATTATAGCATTGGCTCCATTGACAGGGAGTCGAACAGAACCAGGAGGTGGAGCTGAGAGGAGTGGCAAAGGATTCTGATTAGCTGCCTGTATGATTACTATCTGTTGACCTACAGTTGGGTTGGGAACCTCTGCCCTCATCACTGTTGGGCATGGAGTGGTGCTGGGTGGCTGAAGAATGATAACGTTTTGATTAGCTGGAGCTGCTTTAACAGCTGTCCCTACTGGCTGAGCCATCTGAATCACTTGCATTGCTGAATTCAATGGGAGGATATTTGGGGGAGTCTGAGATTTAACTTGTGGCTGGGCAATAACTGGCTGCATAGGTAACGATGGACAAGAAGGCAAGGTTACAACTACTTGCTCAACTGGCTGCCCATCTGCTGGAAAGGAATTATTCAAGTTGATGCTTGTAGCCATATGTCTACCGTGCTTGCTTGTGGTGGGGCTAGTACCAGACTCATTTAATACTGGAGTCACAGCAGAAGATGGTGTCTGGCTTAAGGGCTGAATAGTGTTTCCTGCCAGTTGCAAAGTAGTCCACGTTGTCTGCGTGTTTCCAGATGAGGAAATTCGAGTAAGGCTATTAATGTTTTTCAAATCTGAAGCACTAACAGCTGAAGAAGGCAAAGAACAAGAAAGAGTCCAACCATTATCCAAAGGGTTTGCAGAAGGACTGCTCACAGGAGCAGTGGTCTTCCCTCCTCCAGGGACAGATGGGGCCACCACTGCAGTAACGCTTGCGGAGTCTGCACCCTTGCTAATGCTCACTGGACCGGGATCACCTGCAGATCTGGGAGGCTGGGAGCAGACTGTGGTGGTAACTGAAACAACAAAGGTGGTTTGAAAATCACTTCTCAAATCCTGTGTGCTCAGGCAAGACTTGTCTCCAGGGTTCACTTTAGTGGTAGTTGCTGAGGAGCTGGAGGGGACGCTTGTGGCACAAGGGACTGTTTTTTTCAATAATTTAGGATTCTCTTTCCCGTTCTTATTTTCAGAAGAATTTTGATCATTTACACTTGTGTGCAAGGACCGATGTTGGCAAGGTTCAGGTCCTATGGGAACAGCAACCAATGAGCCCCTGGTGGCACCAAGCACACGTGAATCGCTTTTGGAGGTGGCAAGCTTGAGAATATTTTGAGCAGGAATGGTAGCCGGAAGACAAAGAGGAACAGGCTGGTTGGCAGCCAATGCAGAAACTGTGGTCTGATGCCATGGCTTGTTTTCAGAAGGGTAAACTCCAGAAATAGACACAGGAGTCACAAGATTGCAAGTCCTCTGCACTGGCACCACATTGGCGGTTTGCTTTTGTAAATTATGGCCAACATTAAAGGTTATCCCCTGAACAGCTGCTCCCTGGCTGTTGCCACCAGGCTGACTCCCATTGGAATAAACAATAATATTTTTCTGAATCTGGTCACTGGGAATAACAACAGAGACCTTTGAGTTTTTAAGATTTCCTTTCCAGTGGATTGTGGGATCATCATATAAGCATATGTCATTTGCTTTCAGTAATTCAATATATCGGCCGTTTTCTTTTTGAATTTCTTCCAATTGTTTACGAAGCTTTTTAATTTCTTCAGCTACAATATTAAAAATGAAACAATTACCTGTAAACATCAATATTTACAATAATTTAAGAACTGTGTACTAAAACTACTGAAATCTAATTCTAGCATTCTAAATACCTCAACTGAAAATCTTCAGCTATTTCCTAATACAAGTTCTTTCTTCTTTTTAGAATGGTATCTCAAACTTCTATCCCATCTTTTAAAAGTATATATCTAGCCGAAACTGGTTTGGCTCAGTGGATAGAGCGTCAGCCTGTGGACTGAAGGGTCCCAGGTTCGATTCCGGTCAAGGGCATGTACCTGGGTTGTGGGCACATCCCCGGTGGGGGATGTGCAGGAGGCGGCTGATCGATGTTCCTCTCTCATCGATGTTTCTAGCTCTCTATCTCTCTCCCTTCCTCTCTGTGAAAAATCAATAAAATATATTTTAAAAAATAAAAATAAAAAATAAAAGTATATATCTTTAGCCCTAGCTGGTTTGGCTCAGTGGATAGAGCATCGGCCTGCGGACTGAAAGGTCCCAGGTTCGATTCCAGTCAAGGGCATGTACCTTGGTTGCGGGCACATCCCGAGTAGGGGGTGTGAAGGAGGCAGCTGATCGATGTTTCTCTCTCATCGATGTTTCTAACTCTCTATCTCTCTCTCCCTTCCTCTCTGTAAAAAATCAATAAGATATATTTTTAAAAAATAAATAAATAAAAGTATATATCTTTAAAGGTAAACAACTCAAAGGTCAAAAATTACTCAAAAGCCCAGCTGGTGTGGCTCAGTGGTTGGACATCAACCTATGAACCAGGAGGTCTCTATTCCCAGTCGAGGCACAGGTCTGGGTTGTGGGCTTGATGCCCAATAAGGGGTATGCAAGAGGTAGTTGATCAATAATTCTCACTCATCATTGATGTTTCTCTCTCTCCCTCTCCCTTCCTTTCTGAAATAAAAAATAATAATTTTTTTAAAAATTACTCATAATGTAGAAATCTTAAAATCCCCAATTCAAAAATTCCCAATGGGGCAGCTACAAAGGTAAAGCAAGGGAGACATACTGATATCATGGTAACATGCTAGGAAAATAACAGTGAATATCAATATCACAGCATTAAATGCTACAACAGCTAACATTACTTATGGTGGTAATTGTCTCTTTTATAAAT
This sequence comes from Myotis lucifugus, assembly GCF_000147115.1. NCBI lineage: Eukaryota > Metazoa > Chordata > Mammalia > Chiroptera > Vespertilionidae > Myotis > Myotis lucifugus. Next base: position 3,395,708 of record NW_005871185.1, read on the forward strand.
GGCATTAAACTCGTTTCTAATTTACCCATTGAAACAACAGAGAACAAGTAGAACATGTAAGAAACAAAGTGACAGAACATGGAGGAAAACGTCAACAATGGAACTTGCATTTTCCTTGGCAGGGACGATGTATGTTACCCTACTGAGTAATGGAGATGTCTGTCACACCCCTGTTCCTTTCTAAGGAAGACAGCCTCACCCTTGGATCCTACTAACGGGGCAACCTGGGCTGCTGCTATTTATGCTCTGTGACCCGTATATCCCTACCTGTCTTGCCTCAGGGGTACTCTTGGTACAAAGGCAGCCAATCCTCAAGGCCAATGCCCTATGAGGTAGCCTGAAATGAACAGTCTGTCCTGACAAGGATGAGCTGAGACTAGAAAATTATTTCCTTGGATATTTAAACTAAGAGACACAGGAAAAAGATGTCAATGTGCCATGGACATTAGAAATTTAAAAATAATTATTATAGACCAAATAATAATGGTTGTTCTCACTTACTGCACACTTACTATATGCCTGGGACTTTTCATTCACTGTCTCATTTAATAACAATAACAACAATCATAACATAATATTTATCAAGCATTTACTTGAAGTCCCAGACTTCAAGTGCTTTGCCAGAATTATCTCTTTTAATCTTCATAACAACCATGAGATGGGAACTACCTACTGTCGTCTTCATTCTCAGATGTGAGAAACAGGCTCAGAGTAGTTATATAATTTATCTAAAGTCAACCAGATAGATGCTATAATTATCCTCATTTTAAGATAAGGAAATTGAAACTTGGAGAAATTAAGTGATAAATGAAACCAGGACACAAACCCAGGTGCCCTGACTCCCAAGACCACTGCTCTGACCACTGTTCTAGATTGTCATGTGGACCGTGAGTATGTGGAGGAAACTGTTGGGAGAAGAAGAGAGAGCAGATATACAAAAAAGCACCAAAGAAAGGATGATGACGGAGATGACAAGTAGTCACACTGAAGCTGCCTCCTTTGCTGCTCCGACCCCTGGCCTGGCTGTTCAGCTTTTCCTGGGCCTCATGCAACGTGTATTTTTTCAATAATTTCCCTTTTTCCTAAGGTAACTTGACTGCTTCAGCCTCTGGGCTGTGAAATCAAAGAAGCTCTCACTAGAAAAGTCTACAAATCATTTTATAGGATGCCTCAAAACGGGTACCAAACATATATTATATATCTAACTACCTGACAGCATCATAACCAGGGCCTGGGCCATAAAGATAACTGAGCTAGTTGAGGGGATAAGTTGTTATCTAATTGAAATTCTGAAGCTAACCTTCAAGTATGGTCTCCAATATCCTTCCCGCTTCTTATAAACAGCCCAGCATTGCCCCACCTCCACAAATTCTGCCTTTGTTTCTCTCCTTTAAATGTGACCTTCTGAGGTGTCACAGGAAATTCTCTCTCTCCTCTTGTCAGTGGCCTACCACTCTGAGCTTTATACTTGCCTGTGATATTCTTCTGTTCAGCTGTTATAAGGAAACCCATTCTCCAGTTCAAGTGGAAAAAGAGGTTCATTTGATAACATAGAAAGACTCACCTCTATCTAAAGATCAAATATTATTTTTTAAATGTATTTTTATTGATTTCAGAGAGGAAGGGGAAAGGGGGAGAGAGATAGAAACATCAATGATGAGAGAGACATTGATTGGCTGCCTCCTGCATGCTCCCCACTAGGGATCAAGCCTGCAACCCAGGCATGTGCCCTTGACTGGAATCGAACCCAGGACCCTTCAGTCCCCAGGCCAACACTCTATCCACTGAGCCAAACCAGCCAGAGCAAGATCAAATATTACTAAATGATCAGGCAGTCTGATGTGCACATTACATGTAATATAAACAATCATGAACTGAGGGTTTGGCCTTTTGAGCAAATTCACAGTTAAGTTTTGGCACAGGTATATCTTTATCTTGTTTTTAAGTTATACTGAGCAGGATCCCTCTATATCCTCTTATAAGCTCCTCCTAGTTGGATGATTCAACTAGAATAAAGGAGATCCAGCATTACTTATATCATGAGTTAAGCAAACATGAAAAGTACAGACAAGTCCAAAATCAAAGTTATGTATGCCTGCAAGATTTAGAATTGCTCACTAAGATGAATTTATCTGCAACACTATTCTCCCAGATCCACTGAATGCATGGTCTTAATAATGTTTGTGGGCAAAAAGCCTTCTGTATCCTAACATAATTTGCACTGTGATGCAAAGGTCTAAACACTGGGGGGAAAAAAACAAAAAGAAAAAATATTTACCTTGTTCATTATTTCCTCCGTTAAGCAGGAATTCATCATTTTGCCTTTTCAATTCTGTTATATATTTAAAGGCTTGGTCCAGGATCATATTCTTGCTCTGCCAAAGAAAATTAACCATTTAAAAGGTCTTCATTTTAAGACCTTGCCAAAGAAACTTAAAGTGTTGGTTTTATCATATACTAGAGGCCTGGTGCATGGATTCATACACTGGTGGGGTCCTTCGGCCTGGCCTGCGGGGACTGGGCCAAAACCAGCTCTCCAACATCCCCCGAGGGGTCCCAGATTGCAAGAGGGCACAGGCCAGGCCAAGGGACCCGACCAGTGCACAACTGGGGCCGGGGAGGGACCACAGGAGGGCTCCAGGGCGTGTCTGGCCTGTCTCGCCCAGTCCCAATTAGCCAGACCCCAGCAGCAAGCTAACCTACCAGTCAGAGCATCTGCCCCCTAGTGGTCAGTGTGCATCGTAGCAACTGGTCGAACGAACAGTCAGACACTTAGCATATTAGGCTGTTATTACATAGGATATGTGATATGTATCTTGAAAAATGTTTTAAATTCACCAATATTCAAAAGCTTCTACTATTTATCTTTCATTTACTAAGTATTTATTGAGCATCAACTATGTGTCAGGCTCTGTACTAGGCACTAGGGATATTAAAAACAAAACAGAAAAAGTTCCTGAATTTGAGGAATTTTATACATATATATGAATAAAATGCTGTGGGGGGAAAAAATAGAGCAGAGTAAGAAGCGGCCAGAGAGATGGCAGAGGTTACTCTGTGTATGGACTGAATGTTTGTGTCCCCCCACAATTCATGTTGAAACTCTAATCCCTGCTGTGATGGTATCCGGTGATTGGGCCTTTGGGAGATAATTAGGTCATGAGGGTAGTCTCTTCATATGAGATGCCCTTAGAAGAAAACATGAGGGAGGTAAGTGCTCTCTCTCTGTGTCATGTGAGGACGTAGTGAGGAAGAAAGCCCACACCAGGAACTGAACTGGCTAGTACAGGGGTGGGCAAACTTTTTGACTCGAGGGCCACAATGGGTTCTTAAACTGGACCAGAGGGCCGGAACAAAAGCATGGATGGAGTGTTTGTGTGAACTAATATAAATTCAAAGTAAACATCATTACATAAAAGGGTACGGTCTTTTTTTTTTTAGTTTTATTCATTTCAAACGGGCCATAGTTTGCCCACGGCTGGGCTAGTACCTTGATCTTGGACTTCCCATCCTCTAGAACTGTGAGAAATAAATTTTGGTTGTTTAAGCCACCCAGTCTATGATAATTGTCTTATAGCAGCCCCAAATGACTAAGACACTCTGTTATAATCTATTTTGTATAGAGAGGCTGAGGAAGGCCTCTCTGTAAGGTAACTTTCTTTTTTTTAAATCCACACCCAAGGATATTTTTCCATTAATTTTTAGACAGAGTGGAAGGGAGGGGGAGAGATAGAGAGAGAAACATCAGTGTGAGAGAGACATTGATTGGTTGCCTCCCACATTCTCCACGACCTGGGCCAGGGATCGAGCCTGACACAGCGGCACGTGCCCTTGACCGGAATAGAACCCAGAACACTTCAGTCCTCAGGTTGACACTCTTATCCACTGAGCCAAACCACTAGGGCTGTAAGGCAACATTTAAGTACAAACATGAAGGAGGTACAAAAAGTATATGCCTTAAAGGTATCAGGAGGAAGAGGGTTCAGGTAGCAGGATCAGTAAGAGCAAAGGCTCTCAGGCAGAGCTGTGCTTGGCGTGTTGGAGAAACAGTAAGGAGATGAGCCGACTAAAGTACATAGGAGAAGAGTAGTAAAAGAAGAGGCCAATGAGGGCCTTAAAGACCATTTAAAGACTTTAAATTAAATTTCATGTTATTCTTTACTCTGTCAGCCAGAACTACAAAGTTACTTGACTGAGTTTTGGAGTCATGCTCCCAGTATATTTCATTCCTAAGCTTTTTGAAAAGATTGTATTTTATGTCAAAGTGCTGCTTTATTCTTAATTAATAATTTTAAAAATTGAAAACACAATATGTGCATATAGCAAAAAAAATTTAAACAATCTAAAGGGATATATAATGAAAGCTATTATTTCTTTTGGCTTTAACCTTCCAGACCCTTTTCCAGAGGCCACCACTATAAAGTGACTTGTATACCCTTCCAAAATGTTCTATGCCCGTTTGTGTGTGTGTGTGTGTGTGTATGTGTGTGTGTGTGTGTGTTTAAATCCAGATAGAAGGATACTATAAAGAGTAAGTTACTTTATTTTTAAATTTAAAAATATACCTTGGAGATACTTTTTTTTTTTAATATATTTTATTGATTTTTTACAGAGAGGAAGGGAGAGAGAGAGTTAGAAACATCGATGAGAGAGAAACATCTATCAGCTGCCTCTTGCACATCTACTGGGGATGTGCCCGCAACCCAGGTACATGCCCTTGACCGGAATCGAACCTGGAACCTTTCAGTCCGCAGGCCGACGCTCTATCCACTGAGCCAAACCGGTTTCGGCCCTTGGAGACACTTTTATATAGCATTTAGGTTTCTGTATCTACGTTACACCTTCTGAATGCTGTATTTATTTTATCTATTACTAATAAATATTTAAGCTGTATAAGAGGCATTTCAGTTTTTTATTCTTCAGCTATTAAAAATGTTGCAGCTATTAAAAATAATTTTTTATTTATTTATTTATTTTTGAGAACAGTTTTTTAAAAAGGTATTTTTATTGATTTCAGAGAGGAAGGGAGAGATAGAAACACCAATGATGAGAGAATCATTGACTGGCTGCCTCTTGCATACCTCCTACCGGGCATGTGCCCTGACTAGGAATCAAGGAGAATCAAACCGTGACCTCCTGGTTTATAGGTCGATGCTCAACCACTGAGCAACACTGGCTAGTCAAAGAACAGCCAGTCTTGATAACTAGCTGGTGTTTCTCTACTCAGCACCATGGCTGGGGTCCCGACTTAGATGTTTTCATCTTGGTTCTCTTCACAATAGGTACCAAATCCAGTATCACCTTGGTGGGTCTTTATAGTTTTTTTTCTACCTACCCATCAGAACAGACAGGCTGTAACCTGGCCACTTACAAAAACAGTCAGAAATCTGTAAGATCTGGTCTTTTATGCAGGTAGGGAAAACCTTGCTCAAGACTAACAGAAAAATGTGCAAATGAAAGACCAAAAATCTTTAATTATAAAGTTACATCTTTTTGAAAAATAATTTTTTAAATGTTGCAGTGCATGTTTAACTCCTACTCCCATGTGCACATTATTAAATATCTCCAGTACTTTACCAGACAACTCTTTTCATGCAGAAATTGGTGATTTAGTGCTTTGGTTCAGCAAGTTACAATTCTGGGTTCCTTAGACTGAGTCCCCCAAAAAACCAAAGTAACCCAGGAAACACTTTTGAGAGAGAAAACTGATATTGTCCTTTCTTAACTCAAACGTCGAGACAGCCCTAGCCAGTTTTTCTCAGTGGTTACAGCATTGGCCCTCAGACTAAAGGGTCACAGGTTCGATTCCAGTTAAGGGCACATATCTCAGTTGCAGGCTCATCCCCAGCCCCGGTCGGGGTGTATGTGGGAGGCAACCAATTGATGGGTCTCTCTTATATAGATATTACTCTCTCTGTGTCTCTACCCCTCCCTTCCTCTCTCTCTAGAAATCAATGGAAAAAATATCCTCAGGTGAGGATTAACAACAACAACAACAAAAAAGAGCTGAGACAAAGGCAGAGCCTTACAGTGCCCATTTTCTGCCTCTCTACTTCAGATGGGGGTGGAGACATGCAGCAATAATGCAGGAAATCTTAATCTATTCAGCTTCTGGGAGCCAAAGATTGATTTCCATTGCACAGTCTAAGACACCGAGGAAATTAAAATGATTATGGTTTCCTTTCAGAGACACTCATAGGAATGAAAGCCAAGAGCAGGAAAATAAGATTTTACTAGGCAAACACAAATATTTACTGAGCAGCTACTATATACATTGAGATGTAGAGGAAGAAAAACAGTCAGAGGACATAGTGTCTGCCCTTAAGTTTGCTATTTGTTAAAGAAACTGAAAGTGTGTTTTTAAGAAGACTAAAAAACATTTATGCAAGACTAAGTACCACCCTGGAGGGGAGAATGAAAAGAAAGTTAAGTGAAAGACCTTCCTAAGGGGACAGTGTGGAGAAGAAGCAAACTGATCCGGGCCTCCCTGCCACAGCCCGGGAGGTTCAGGACTGGGCGCTTCCGTGACCACGAAGGTGGGGTGAAAGGTATGGGGATAAAACTGGGAGGCTGGTGGAAGGACTCTTCTTATGCAGTAATAAGAACCAATCCCCACGCAGCTGGATGACTTCCCCTTTCTGCCCCAACCACCGGAGACAAGTTTGTTTTCTGTGAAATGTAACCAGAGAATTTCAGCCTCAGGGATACTTGGCACAGAAGTGAACACACTATGAGGCTCCTGAGTGAAAACCGGAGTGAAGTCAAACCGCCTCCTAAAGCACTCACTTCCCTGACTCAGCTTCCAGAATAATAGCAACTAGCCTCACGCTCTTCCGACCGTTCCCACTCCTAGGTACAGGGCTCAAGAATTCTGCTCTGGAAAAAAAATTTAATAGCTACCCCCAAAACAAACAAAAAAAGCAACAAATACTGATATTTTTGAGTTTCACAACAACAACACTCGTTCACCAACTAATCACTCAACACTCAGAGCTACCAACAGACAAGCTTAGCCAATCAGCTTTTTAATGTCTCATTCTCAAATATGAAAAAACAACTAAGTATCACTAAACATTTCAGGAAAGTCTCCAAACAGAAAGACAAACATTCGTAGAGGTTCCTAATCTATCATAGGTACTGAAAGTTTATAAAAATGATACTTGATACTGGAAAATATGTAAGCATCTTTTTTCTCCATAATACTAGCCAAGTAAAAGGTTAAGGAGGTGGTGGTAAAAATGGGAAATCGGGCCCTCGAGTGTTTGGCTCAGTTGATAGAGCACTGGCCCGAGGACTGAAGGATCCGGGTTTGATTCTGGTCAAAGGCAAGTTCAATCCCTGGCCCTGGTCGGGGCATGTGCAGGAGGGGGCAACCAATCTATGTCTCTCTCACATCGATGTTTCTATCTCTCCCTCGCCCTTCCATTCTCTCTAAAAGTTAATGGAAAAATATCCTCAGGTGAGGATTAACTAAAAAAACAAAAAAAAAAATCAGAAGATACAAAGTTAACACAGAAAATATTTTTTAAAAACCCTGTAACATTCTCATAGATGAGATGATATTATCTCCATGAAACAAACATGTGGCATGAAAAGAAACAAAAAGAGTAAGAAAAAAGACTCTTGGAAATTAAAAATATGAGAGCAGTAATTATGAGAACGGTCAATTTACATGTTTCTCTTTTATTATATAGGATTTGCTTAGAATATTACACTCAGTTCTTTATATAAATGTATGTTTTCCTTATCCACCTGTTTCAGTAGAGGTGAGTGTTTTGCTGCTGAAATTAAAACAGAAGAGTTAAAGGAGACCAACCAATTGAGATAGAAAAGAAAGGGTAGAGGGCTCCAGAAGTATAGTCTCAAAGGAAAAAAAAGGTAAAAAGAAATTATGTGGTACATTTGACCAGGTAGAAACTGTATTAAGAGACTGTTGGAAGTGTGGAAAAATTAAAGAGAGGTATATAGAAAATTAAGCAAATGTGAAATAATGAGGCAATTATTAACTCAAAAAAAGTTGCATGCGAAATGAAACATAATATAGTATACTCCTTGACTCAACCATACACAATATTTAGACCGTCTTCATAACATAAAAACTGAATGCCAATTTAATCAAAAGTTATGGTAGAATTACATTGGATTACTCAAGGGAAAGCCAAGGGAAAAGCATAAGAGGAAGTTAATGGACAATATACAAAATGTAAAATAAGATATAATAATATAAGCATGTTACTTTGAAATAGAAAGGTAAATACCAGAAGAAACAGTTGAGAATGACTGCCTCTAAGGAGCTACATTAGAATTGGGAAGTAGTAGGCAGGAGACCAATGTCTGTTGTTGTTTTAAGCTTTTTGGTGCTATTTGCTGTGTATATATTAACTGTTGAATCTATTAATTTAATTAAATATATAGCTGTATTAACCAATGGTCACCCCAATAAACTTAATACAATTTTTTAAAAAAAGAAAACCCACTAGAAAAATGGGTCAAAAACTAGAATAGGCACTACATAAAAAAAGAGTATATACAAATACTCATTTAAAATGTAAAAAAGAAAAATAGTTTTTCAAACTAGTTTAAAACCTCTTTCGATTCAGGGAAATGCTAATAAAAACCATGAAATACTATAATACAAAAGAAATTAATTCAAAAAAGGCTAAGTCAAATGATGATATCCCATTACAATGGAATACTATATAACCAGTAAAATGTTACAACACATGAGGAAAGGTGTCTATCTACAGCTAAGTCTACTATGTACCACTGAGTGAAAATACAAAGCAGGTTGTGAAACTACACAGACATATTCACAAAGCAATGTATAAAAAGATGTGTAACAAGTTTTAGCAGTGATTATAACTTGAGTGTAGGATGTCAATTTATTTATTTAACTTATTTTTTAAGATTTTTTTAATTGTTGGCAGTATTCTATTTATTTTTTAAACTTTTTATGCCTTCCATATTGTTTCCATTTTTACTGTTTTGATTTCAGTGAGCAGGCTTTATCCTCATTATCAGAAGAAACAAAAAACTTAGAGAAAACTGTCAGCTTAAATAAGCTGAGATTTTAGTAGAGGCTGATAAGGTATGGAGAACAAAATAAAGAAGAGATCCTTAGAAGATTCTAGGTAAGAATTTAAGATAGTAAAGAACATGATTGGAGAAAATAAAAGAAATGCCTAGTAAATACAGTTGCATACATACTAGTATACATGTAATCATGGGACTGAATAATTTAAGATTTTAAAGATCTAGAAATGATATGGTTCATTTGATCATGTAGAAACTGTACTAGAAGATTGTGGGAAGAATTAAATATAGCCATACAGAAACTTAAGAAAATGAAAAATTATGAGACAATTATTAACTCCAAAAAACTATTCATGACAGGGAACAAGAATAACCTTTGAAACAACGGGGGATTATCTGTACACAAGTTATGGATAAAAATAAGGGTATTTCTTACCTGCTTCAGCGCAGGGGAACATGGGATCAGCTCTCCTATTCTGTTAATCCCAGCATTGATTTTCTTCTTCCTATGCCTCTCCACTAGAAAGGGGGGGGGGGAAATCCATTTATCAAACCTACAGACAATTTGCTTCATTCTCCCTAGTAAAGAAATTTTAGGCATAGAAAAACCTAAGAAAATCTTATCAAATAGTATCTACTAACTATAGTAAGATTTTTAAGTGTCAGATTTTAAGTCTAGTGTTATAAAAATTGATATAGGCAATACTTTTATTAGCACTTTAAAAAATGAGATCTATAATAAATAAATTCAAATTATAAAAAGAAATTGCTAATATTACATTACTGTTAGGCAATTATATTGTAGTTCAAGTATTATGAGAGATTTTTTTAAATATATATTTTATTGATTTTTTACAGAGAGGAAGGGAGAGGGACAGAGAGTTAGAAACATCGATGAGAGAGAAACATTGATCAGCTGCCTCCTGCACACTTCCTACTGGGGATGTGCCTGCAACCAAGGTATATGCCCTTGACCGGAATCGAACCTGGGACCCTTCAGTCCGCAGGCTGACGCTCTATCCACTGAGCCAAACTGGTTTAGGGCATTTATGAGAGATTTTAACAACCAAATTTCAAGAACCCACTAATAAGCTAAGTTACTAGAAAATTGCCTCTTTTTAGCAGACAGGCAAATGAGACCTTTCTAAACAGATTAGGATGACTAGAGAACATTTGTGGAATAGAAACATCTAGTAGTTATAACTTAAAATAGACAAGAAAAGGCAGTGGTTTGGCCTTTTCTATGAGGTCTGGGTTGTTCACTTTGGCCACACAGAAATTTTCCCATCCAAGAAACTGGGTATCTGACAACTTCTCAATGAACTGGGAAATGTTCCAGTTTATGTGCTACAACTTTAAAAGTCGTATAGAAGGATCAAGAGGATACAAGAGCCCTAGCTGGTTTGGCTTAGTGGATAGAGCATTGGCCTGCAGACTGAAGGGTCCCAGGTTCGATTCTGGTCAAGGGCACATGCCTGGGCTGCGGGCTCATTCCCCAGTAGGGGGCTTGCAGGAGGCAGCCAATCAATGATTCTCATCATTAGTGTTTCTCTCTCTCTCTCCCTCTCCCTTCCTCTCTGAAATCAATAAAAATATATTAAAAAAAACAAAAGAGGATACAAGACATTATCTAAATAATTTCTATAAGACACTGTTAGTAGAAACATTGGTCTTGGCTATTTTCTGTGAGAAAGTTTTCTAAAATCTTCCTGTCTAATAAGATTCCAGTGCTTCTAAAAGGATGATCTTTCAAATTGTAGCATAGGTAGGTCTTGCTTTGCAAAAGATATTCTTTTTGCTTCAGAATCTAGCAGTAAGGACATCTTTTACAATGATATCTAATCATTCTGAATAAATTACTATCAGAACATATTTATGGCACCATGTGACAGCTGACACCATTAAAACATTTTGGTCAAGCATGTCAAACTTGCGGCCCACGGGCCACATGCGGCCCACAACGAATATTTTTGTGGCCCAGCCAATATAACGGTATATAAGAAACGTTTTAATAAAAATTTCGTAACTTTATTTTTACAATATCCTGTTATACATAATTATTAATAATAAATTACAACATTCACTAATGACTGATTACTATAATGGTGTTGCATTCATTTCCCTTACGTGCCTTACACGCAGGCACACCATTTCTCTCCACTAATACTAGCAGCGAATATTTTAGCAGCCCATTGCCACGTCATTAGTCTTGGACTGACTTGTTTGGTGTGGGCAACAGGAAATACCTCGCTTTTGGAGAACAAGAAAAATAGGTTTATTTGCATTATGCTTACTAATTTGTGCAGTTATTCAGTGTCTGGTAAGTTAATGTTCAGGAAAAAATATTAATTTTTATTAAAATGTTCTATTATTTTATGTTAATTACTCATTGATTTCAGCCTTTTGTATTTAGCATGTCTCTATCGAAAATAAACCTATGTTTCTATGAAAATTGAAGCTTTTGTTTTTTTGCAGTCTAGATAAACTTAAACCTTTTTTATTTGGCCTGTGTTAGCCTTTGAGTTTGACATGCTTGATTTAGGTCATATATCTGAAAGAGATTAAACTCATATGGCCAAAAAAAAAAAAAAAAGCAAAGCAATACATATAGTTCACCTTTCTTCTGAATTCTCTAACAATAGTATCTGTTGTTATCTAGGAGCGGACTTTTTAATGTGGGGAGGTAAAAACAACAACATTAAGACTCTTTTACCCATGGTGATAAAGGGGAATTAAAGGCAGTCAACTCCCTTCTGGGGAACAGCAATATCCCACCAGTGGTCAACACTTCTCTCCATAGATAAAATTTTCCCCATGGTTCTTTACTTAGCGAAAGGAAGATATCAATTATAATATAGATAACAGAAATTAACTTCTATTTTTTTTAGATTGATTTCAGTGAAGTCTCTGATAGAAAATAAATGTTATAAAATGTACCAAATTGTAAATGTATGTGCAATTACTTCTATACATGTTTATCTGGCTTCGGCCTATAATTTTCATGTTTGAGATAAAATTAAGTATTTATTTTCTATACTTCTTCCTATAATTTAGGACTTCACAACTTAAGACTGTTCACATTTTAAGTACCTTTAAGATCTACACCTTGCTGCTCATCTCTTTCCTATTCCTCTAGGCAGCCAGCTCCCTGTGGAATTTCTGCAAAGACACATACTCTACTTTCTATTTAGGAAAAGTACATCTGGAATCACTCAAAATACTAAAATCACTCAGTGAGTGAAATCACTTAACACAGTAGCTCCAAGGGTATATTAACCCTTAAATTATCTAAACAGACAATAAATCAGAAGATGATAAGCAAGCCATCTTCATGAGTTGCAAGGTTGTTCAGTCAATTAAAAATAAGAAAGAAAGACTTTTCTAAAATGATTCTATACATATAGCATAAAAGCTTATAATCAACTGTAGTATAATTTCATTTTGAATACAAAAATGTTAACAAATGAAATTTAAATTGCTGTTTCTACCTGCATTGTGTGTCTCCCGGTTTTTCTTTCTGAAACAAAAAGTGGAGATAAAAGGAACATGAAAATAATAGAAAACCATTTTCACCACTTTACATTTTGAGAACCATAAAAATCAATTTTATGAATTTGTATTTGTTGCATCAATAAGAAACTAAAGAAAATTTGCTTAATATATATTATGGTATGTAAACTTAACTGCAGATATCTTACCTAATAATAGACAAACATGCAAATTGGTGTCACTCTGCTATACCCACCAGCCAATCAGAGTGACTATGCAAATTAACCCAACAAAGATGGCGGTTGATTTGCATATGTAAGCACCCAGTGGCCTGGGTCCCGGGAACATCATCGGCACCGAGGTCACTCTGAGGTAGGCCCCGTGTGGGCTCTGAGCAGCCTAAAAAGGGCCTGAGCCAGGGGGCTCCTGGGCAGGGCCGAGCCTGCGATCAGAGTCGAGGGGCTCCCTGCTCAAGCCTAAAGCCTCAGCCAGAGGCTTTAGGCCTGGGCAGGGGCGGAGCTGGCCATCGGAGCATGTACCTAGGTTGCAGGCTTCTCCCTGGCCGGGGCCCAGGTCAGGGCTCATGCAGGAGGCAACCAATCAAAGTGTTCCTCTCACTTTGATGTTTCTCTCTCTCTTTCCCTTTCTCTTCCACATTCTCTAAAAGTCTGGAAACATATCCTCAGGTGAGGATAAAAAAAAAAAGAAAGAAATGTCATATCCTATGAAAGATACATCTTGAAAATGCCTAAAGAAAGTTGTCATTTTTTTCATGGTGAAGGGACTGGAGTCTATGTTGATGAAAACACCTTGGTGGCTGTGGTGACTGGCAGTGGCTGCAGCAGCAGCGTGATGGGGCTGGTGCCTTCCCCTGATCAGCCCAGTCGCCTCCCACAAAGGGAGGCCAGACTGTGGCTTAGGCCCGCTCCCCAAGGGGAGCAGGGAGCGGGCCTAAGCCGTCAGTAGGTCATCCCCTGAGGCTCCCAGTATGTGAGAGGGGGCAGGCTGGGCTGAGGGACCCCCCCCCCCAGTGCACGAATTTCGTGCACCGGGCCCCTAGTATCAATATAAATTTAGAATCCACAATTTCTGAAAGTAACTACAATTCTCTATTCTTACACACCCACAAGCCATTGGTCAGGAAGCAAATCAACAAAAACTATTTGAAAAATGTAATTAAGGAACTAGTCAACACTCAATGTGCCAAGTAGGTGACTTCTTTTTTTTTTAGAGAGAGTAGGAGGGAGGGAAGGGGAGAGAAAGAGAGAAACATTGATTGGTTGCCTCCCACACCCACCCGACTGGGGGTGGGGATGGAACCTGCAACCCAGGTATGTGCCTTTAACCAGGAATTGAACCTGAGACCCTTCGGTGCGCAGGCCGACACTCTATCCACTGAGGACACCAGCCAGGGCACAAGTAGGTGACTTCTGATGTTTGCCTGGCACCCAGGCTAAGGTGGAGGTGAGTGTTTAAAGGAGATAAGCAACAGCAGGGAGGTACCTGGAAATCCCCAGGAAGGGAACTATGGCAGCCACCAGCACTGACAAGTGGCATTTCAGCCATCTTTTGCAATTATGTATCTTAAGTTATCCAAACCCTTAAATTTTATTAAAAGCTAATCTATTAAAAAGATTGATTTTTCCCTTTCAGGTACCATTATTCAACACATTAACATTTTCTAACAGCTATTGGGTAAAAAAAGAGAATAGTGATTTTAATATTAATGGAAGCAGCCTGGCCAGTGGAGTTCAATAGTTGAGCATCAGCCTATGAACCAGGAGGTCATGGTTTGATTCCCAATCAGGACACATGCTCGGGTTGAAGGCTCGATCCCCGGGGGACTGGGGGGGGGGGGGGGGGGTAAGGTCCAAGGGGAACTTGCAGGAGGCAGCTGATCAATGATTCTCTCATCATTGATGTTTCTATCTCTCTCTCCCTCTCCCTTACTCTCTGAAATCAATAAAAATATTTTTTTTAAATTAATGGAAATATTGGCCATGTAATTCTAAGGAGAAACACTGGCCAAAATGGTAGAAATCCAGAAGGGAGTAAAATCCATTTCTGGCATGGTTACAATGATAGGGACCTACAAGGCATGGAAAGACACACCAGAAAGTTTAAAATCATTCCAGTATCTCAGAAATATTAATAGCAATTTGGTTCAAATACCAAATGCTAAAAAAATAAAAGAACCAAAAATAATATTGTACTGATATGCATATTGACATAATGGTTTCTAATATCACAAAATGTCTATTCAAACTGACTTCAGCCTGCGTGAGCTTAGGATCTACAAAGACTAATCCTGTTTGGAGTAAAAACTTTCAGAAGAAACTAAACATTTAGAATTGATTTGGTATTACACTTGTTACACTGCTGGCAGAATAAGAACAGGTAAATGTAAACTATGTACCCCTTTCTATAAAGCGATTTCTATCTATCCACACATATTTTAAAAGAGTAATGATTTTCTAGGCATCCAAATGAAAGTTCCCTAAGGATTACCTATTTAATAAAGTAGGGACTAATTCTGCTTCTTATCTTCTAAGACTATATTATTTTTGAACTGCGGCTACATACCTGTGCTGCTTTTTTGTAGGAGTCTCATTTTCTGTCATTTCTGGCATGGTTACAATGATAGGGACCTACAAGGCATGGAAAGACACACCAGAAAGTTTAAAATCATTCTAGTATCTCAGAAATATTAATAGCAATTTGGTTCAAATACCAAATGCTAAAAAAATAAAAGTGTTATCATGAAAAAAGCTCTGGGGATAGAAAAATGTATAAGAAAAAAGGACAAAAACATTATATCTAGCAGATGGAGAACAAGATGCATGTCAAATGTGAGGTGTAGCCAAAAAGCAGAAAGACTATATGGGCTTGGAAATCAAGGAAAGTTAATCAAGGGTATGGATTTGAGCAAGACCTAGAAAGACAGGTAAAACATACTTGAGTTGGGAGAGTATGTTCTTTGTTCATGATACTGTTTGTTTGTGATACAAAATTTAAACTAGAACAATGAACCCTCTCTCTGAACACAGAACAAACAAAAGTGATAAGCAGACAAATACGTAATATTCTATACATGGAAGCATTCATTCATTCATTCACTCATTTGCTAGGCCTCTTTCATTTCAAACTGAAAAAAGTCTTAAGTTACCATTTTGAGAGTCATTAAACTCTGAATATGAAAATTCTATTTATATTTAAAATATCATAATAGTAAAGAATGTATGTACTATAAGAAAATATACACATGTGCCAAAAAAGCCTGAAAGCAAATACTTTGAAATATTAATCATAGTTATGTAAGGCCAGCAATAATAGAGGTTATTTCTTTCTCTTTTCTAATTTTCAAATATTCTGTAATGAAAACTAAAATGCTTTTAAATCTCAGGGATTGACAATCTTTCAAAAGAGGTTTGTCAAGTTGGGCAACCTGTTCTGGTGCACTGGAGGATGTGCAGGTGTGGTTCCCCATTTTTCTCCATCAGAGGAAGGAAGAAGGCAGCAAGTATGGAATCAGAAGCCAGCACAACTGTAAAACCTGATTCTGCCATTTCCTAGCTGTGAGGTCCTGGGCAAGTTGTATTACCTCTTGGAACCTCACATGTCTCATCTACAAAATGGATCATAATCACATACCTAGATTATTGAGGTATTTCAAGAAAGGAAGGAAAGAATGCAAGGAGAGCACAATAGCAAGGAGCCTAGCAGTAAGAAGTCAATAAATGCTAGCTATCAATATTAATGAGGTATTTTAGGTTAAGGCTTTAACCTGGGAAGGAAGTGAAGGGTCCTGGGAAATAATAGAAGTGAATGCAGAGGTGATGACAGCCTAAGGAGAAATGTGTGCTTAAGACCCATTTTCAGCAGCTTATTCTACCTTATCCTTAACACTTGTGAAGTTACATATCTGCCTAGAAGCAACACACTCACATTAGATGACCATATAATGATAATGTGAGGCATGTGAGTAAATAAATCCATCACTTTCTTACCCAAGGGCTTGCAGAATTTCTTCACTTTTGATTCCTGGCTTCCAACGCCTCCTGTTTATGATCCAAATCTATCATCTTCTGCCAGAAGATGGTCTATAAGTTATGTTTTCTTCTTACTACACAGAGAAAAATCAATACATGTTTATAGCAGCATGTAAAACAAGAACTGGTGATCTATGGCATGCAGGTAGATTTTCACTTGCAAGGCAATAAATGTAATTGCTTTCAAAAGTCCCTTTCCTAAGGCTTAGCCATGCTCCACCCCACAAAGATGATAGTACTGCAGTTATGGGATGGTTGGTCCCCAGGTGACTTTCTCCTTTCTCTTAGGCATGCTCACTATCCCTCAGGTTCTCACTGTCCTCCATCTATCTCTTACACTAAGACCTATCCTTAATTTTAAAATTATCTTTCCTTTAATTTCCTACTCCCCGGCTTCGCTTCTCTCCTGTCAGAGTGACTGAAAACTTACTCAAGGACCTTTCACTAAGGCTACACTAGGAAGACAGCACTCAGACTGTGCACTGTATGAGTTCTGTAAACCAAAATTAATTTTAGGCTATAATAAAGAATTCAAAGCATTTATTTGAGCAAAAAGATCTGTAGCCCAGGTGACAGATTCAGGTAGCACCCTAAATTGTGTTCCACCAAGATAAAGGAGAGGCGGGGGGTGGGGTGGGGGTGAGGTTAAATATGGTTTTATTGATTTTAAAGAGAGGGAGAGATAGAAACATTGATGAGAGAGAAACTGATTGGCTGCCTCCTGCACACCCACTACTGGGGATCAAGCCTGCAACCCCGGCATGTGTCCTGACCGGGAATCAAACCGGGAACCTCTTGGTGCATAAGACGCAGCTCAACCAACTGAGCAACACCAGCTGGGTAAGATGGTTTTTTTTTATAGCAGTAGTTCCCATCCAGGGTCCCAATTAGGTCCATTTATGTAAATGAAGTATCAAAATTGTGCAGTTCTGATTGGACAGGGCAGGTCTCAATCCATTGGCAGAAAGAGGAAACCAGGGTAGAAAGAGAAAGCAGAGAGTTCAGTCTGAGGTTCTTCCCAATATACAGAGTACACGAGGGACCCCTGTGAGCAAACAGCTGCTAGACTCTTACTGTTCATAAAATCTGGGCCCTCAGGTAGACCATGGGGAGTCCATCTCAGCAGATAAAGCCCTTCTTGAGGTTCACATCAAATAATCTTTCCTTTTAGGAAACACAGCTCTAAAAACAGATTTGGGGGATTCATTCCAGACAAATGAGAAGCACTGGGTAGAGCCCAGGAATCTGTTTTTTCAACAAGGTCTCGAGGAGATTTTATTTTTTCTTTTCCTTTCTTCTCCTCCCCGCCCCCTCCTTCACATCCTCCTTCTTCTTCATTTTTTTATTTGGAACAAAAATGTTTGAGAAACCTAGGTCCACTTTAGGGCAATGCTTCCTAACCATTCCTAAAAAGAATTATCAGAAGGTAATAGTTAAAAATACAAATAAATTCTCAGCCCATCCGCTGATCCCAGCCCATCCGCTGGGAGGCCTTGCGGCTCCACTTGACACCGGGACAGTGAGGCCTCGCTGCTCCACTGATCCTGGTGCTGGGAGGCATATTATCCTTTTACTATATAGGATAGAGGCCTGGTGCACGGGTGGGGGCCGGCTGGTTTGCCCTGAAGGGTGTCCCAGATCAGGGTGGGGGTCCCGCTTGGGTGCCTGGCCAGCCTGGATGAGGCGATGATGGCTGTTTGCAGCTGGTCACACCCCCTTCAGGGTGGGGGTCCCCACTGGGGTGCCTGGCCAGTCTGGGTGAGGGGCTGAGGGCCGTTTTCAGGCTGGCGGGCGACTGAAGCTCCCAACCTCTCCTTTTTTTCTTTTTTTTTTATTCTGGGATTTATTTACCTTCTATGGCTGTCACTGTAACTGAGAGCCAGCTTTAGCTCTGAGGCTCGGCTCCAGCTCTGAGACCTCCGCTGCTGAAAGCAGGTATCTGGGTTTGTTTACCTTCTATAATTGAAACACTGTTGCAGCTCCAGCTCTGAGGCCCAGCTGGCTGAAAGCAGGTTTCTGGGGTTTGTTTAGCTTCTATAATTGCAACATTGTTTCTTAGAGTGCAGCTCAGAGGCCAGCAGCGGCAGGCGGGGAACCTTGGCTTCCTCCATCACAGGAGCAAGCAAGCCTCCTGTTCGCTTCAGCTGCCTGGCTGCGGCTGCCATCTTGGTTGGCAGTTAATTTGCATATTGCCCTGATTAGCCAATGGGAATCGTGTCAGAGGTACCGTTAATTACCATGTTTGTCTATTATTAGATAGGATATATATTTTACAGAATTACCTATTCTATACATATTATCACATGAACATAAATTTTTACATAAAATATGCTATATATGTCGCTGAAACATGCTTTATTTTTACTTTGGAATATAATTATATATATCTATCATACATATTTTAATTTGAAAGTTACAAACTTGTACATAATGCCTATCCTTTGGAATGAGGAAAAGAAAATATACATACATATATAGGACTTCAACTTAAGAATTTTTGGGAGACACAATACAGCGCATAAGATCCATAAACATATATATATATGAACGGGACACAGAATATATCTGGGAAGATTATCTTTGGGGGAGGGGAAAAGGGAGACAGGGTATATCTCATATAATTTTAATTTTTTTGTCACATGCATGCCTTTTCTCTTCTAAAATATGCATTAACTTTTCAGTTTTTCTAATAAATGCATCTAAGACTATTTCCTCAAAGTACATCTTTGTCCACAGCCCATAGATTTTGATATGTAATATTATCAAATCACTAATTTCTATTTTTTCTTTTTTTTCTCTTTTTTAAAGTCACTAATTTGTAAATAGTACATAGTCTCAATTGAATTTTAAATTTTCAAAAATACTATACTGGAAAAAAAAAAGTAAATATTACCCCTAACCACATTTCTTTTATTTGAGGAGGAAAATTAAAGTCCCCCTACCACTTAGCAATTCTACCCTATCCCAGTTGGGAATCAATTTGACATTAATTTTCCTGATCTTTCTACAGAATTACCTATTATATATGTACTAGAGGCCCAGTGCATGAAATCGTGCACTCGAGGGGTGGGGAGGGGTTTCCTCAGCCCAGATTGCGAGAGGGCGCAGGTCAGGCTAGGCCGAGGGACCACACTGGTGCAGGATCAGGGAAGGGGAGGGATGCGGGAAGTTGGCCAGCCAGGGAGGGACCAAGGAGGGGCTCCAGGGCATGTCCGGCCCATCTCGCTCAGTCCGATCAGCCAGACCCCAGCAGCAAGCTAACCTACTGATCAGAGTGTCTGCCCCCTGGTGGTCAGTGCACATCATAGTGAGTGGTTGAGCAGTCTTGGCATATCATTAGCATATTACGCTCTGATTGGTTGAATGGCCAACTGGACAACCAGACACTTAGCATTTTAGGCTTTTATTATATAGGACTAGAGGCCCGGTGCACAAAAATTTGTGCACTTGGGGGGGTCCCTCAGCCCGGCCTGTGCCCTCTCGAAGTCTGGGACCCCTCGGGGGATGTCCACCTGCTGGCTTAGGCCCACTCCCCCG
Organism: Myotis lucifugus; assembly: GCF_000147115.1. Classification (NCBI taxonomy): domain Eukaryota; kingdom Metazoa; phylum Chordata; class Mammalia; order Chiroptera; family Vespertilionidae; genus Myotis; species Myotis lucifugus. The sequence continues at coordinate 3,415,816 of NW_005871185.1, forward strand.
GGAGTGGGCCTAAGCTGGCAGTCAGACATCACTCTGGCAGCCCAGGAGCCCTCGGGGGATGTCCACTTGCCAGCAGGGAGCAGGCCTAAGCTGCAGTCGGACATCCTTAGCACTGCTGAGGAGGCAGGAGAGGCTCCCGCCACCACCGCTGTTCTGGCAGCCATCAGCCTGGCTTGTGGCTGAGCAGAGCTCCCCCTGTGGGAGCGCACTGACCACCAGGGGGCAGCTCCTGCATTGAGCATCTGTCCCCTGGTGGTCAGTGTGTGTCATAGTGCCAGTCATTCCCAGTCATTCTGCTATTAGGGTCAATTTGCATATTACCCTTTTATTATATACGATAGAGGCCTGGTGCACGGGTGGGGGCTGGCTGGTTTGCCCTGAAGGGTGTCCCGGATCAGGGTGGGGGTCCCGCTGGGGTGCCTGGCCAGCCTGGGTGAGAGGCTGAGGGCTGTTTTCAGGCTGGCCACACCCCCTTCAGGGTGGGGATCCCCACTGGGGTGCCTGGTCAGCCTGGGTGAGGGGTTGATGACTGTTTGCAAGCTGGCCTAGCCCCACAGCGGGAACCCTCACCCCATGGGGGGTGTGGCCAACCTGGGTGAGGGGCTGAGGGCTGTTTGCAGGCTGGCCACAGCCCCTTCAGTGTGGGGGCGGGGGGAGGGTCCTGCTGGGGTGCCTGGCCAGCCTGGGGGAGGGGCTGATGGCCATTTTCAGGCTGGCCATGCCCCCCAGCGACCCAAGCTCCCAGCCTCTCTTTTTTTTTTTTTTCCCCCCCAGCACCTCCTTGAGCGGAGGCCAGGGTAGGCTGGAAGCAGGTATCTGGGATTTATTTATCTTCTATAAGTGAAACTTTGTAGCCTTGAGCAGAGCCCAGGGCCGGCCAGGGCAGACAGGAAGCTTGGCTTCCTCCATCGCCAGGGGCAATCCAAGCCTCCTGCTTGCTCCAGCTCCCTGGGGGCCACCATCTTTGCATATCTGCTCCTGATTGGCTGGTGGGCGTGGCTTGTGGGAGTGGCAGAGTGATGGTTAATTTGCATCTTTCTCTTTTATTAGTGTAGACTAGAGGCCTGGTGCACAAAATTTGTGCATGGGGGGGGCACTCAGCCCGGCCTGCACCCTCTCACAATCCAGGACCCCCCTGGGGATGTCCAACTGCCGGTTTAGGCCCGATCCCACAGTCAAACATCCCTCTCGCAAGCCGGGACTGCTGGCTCCTAACCGCTCACCTGCCTGATCACCCCTAACCACTCGCCTGCCTGCCTGATTGCCCCTAACCACTCTGCCTTCCTACCTTATCACCCCTAACCACTCGCCTGCCTGCCTGATTGCCCCTAACCACCTCTGCCTGCCTGATCGCCCCTAACTGCTTGCCTGCCTGATCGCCCCTAACTGCCTCTGCCCCTGCCTCAGCCCTTGCTATCGTGGCTTCATCCAGAAGGAAGTCCAGAATGACGTCTGGAAGGTCATTTGGCTGTCCGGTATAATTAGCATGTTACGCTTTTATTATTATAGATGTTCTAGCAGCTTACTCTGTGAGCTATTCTAAATGGTCCTGGAACAGTTGTGCTGATGTCTAATTAATTACCCTTTGACCATTGCTATGGTCTGAATGAGATCAGTGCCCTTATAAAAAGAAGGCTCAGAGAGCTTGCTTGCCTCTTCTACCATGTGAGGACACAGCAAGAAGTCGACAGTCTGAAACCCAGAAGGCTGCCTTCACCAGAACCCAAGCATCCTAGCACCCTGATATGGACTTCTAGCCTCTAGATTGTGAAAAATAAATTTCTGTTGTTTATAAGCTACCCAGGCTATGGTATTTTGTTATAGCAGTCCAAACAGACTAAGACAACCAACCTCAACCTCCTACTACTTTTCAAAGTCTCTGAGCTTTGGGGTTCTCCAGAACTGTGTAAGGAAAACTCACTTTTCTAGTGTTTCCCCTTTAAGACAATATTGGGTTACAGATTGTAAGGTTTTGTCATCAACCTGACCCTATATGCTTTGCATTTTTCATAAATTCCTCAATGCTTTTGATCTTTCAATACTACCCTTTCCAGCTTGTCAACACTAATAACACTATTGTTATTTTCTTATTTTTTTCTATGTTACTTAAGTAGATTTTTCTCATTAAACAAATAAAACATCCTTATATTAAACTACTCAGCTCATACTGAAGGACTTAAGTAAAAAAGTAGTTTTCCCCACTAGTTTTCTTCCTCAAATTTGCTGTTAACTCTACTCAAGTAATTACTGCTGTTACTATTTTTCCTTATTTATACCCTATTCTTTTGAAATGAGTACTAAGTCTAGCCCACACTCAAGGTGAAGAATTAATCTCCATCTCTTGGAGAAGGGAGTATCTAATTATATTTTTAGAATTCTTAGATTTATCTGTTCTCCCCCATTTATTTATACAATCATTTATTTTTATCAGTATAGACTCCAGGACATATATTTTATCCTTTGGGTCAAAATTTAATGCTATCGTTATTTTAGTATTCAAATTGTTCAAGCTTGGCCACTGGGCACTCTTTCAGGTTGGCTCCTTGTCCTTTTGACACTGCCCCGCTCCTCTCCCCCACCCCTGTATTTTAGTACTTTCTTACTTTTTGGCCCTATAAGATGCTCCAGGCCCATCTTGTGATGTATGTCTATTGGTCCTGTTTCTCTGGAGTACCCTGACTACTGTAGTAGGTAATCAATGAGGATGCTGATGAAGAAATGAATGACTGGGTAGGGTACAAGAAATTGTTAAAGCTCCTAAAGTGATTTTGAGGCACAGCCGCTGTAATCACTAACAGATCCTCAAAGTCCCTACATATCCTTTTCCTCACATTAATGAGTGAGTGGTATAGTGGAATGGGAACAGCCTTTGATATCAGACCTAGGATCAAATCTCAAAGCTGACATTTACTAGCTATTTGGTTTTTAAATAAGTATTCCTTGAAGTCTTAGCATCTTCACATTTAAAATTTGGAGATTATCACCAACCCCTCAGAGGACTGTTATGAATTTACATGATAACACATTTAATGGGTCAAGCAAAGTGTCTGGCACATAACAAGAGCTCAATAAACATTAGTTGCCTTTTTCTATTCCCACCCTCCACTAATTCACTGGGAAGTTGGAGGTCATCTGCTACAAGTTCCTTAACCAGATCATACATTTATCATATCAGACCTCTATCTATACATCTATCCTTTCAGCCCACCAGACCATCCTAAAGACAACTCCACCATCTGTGGAGAGGGACTCTACACCTGATTCTTTCCTCTTTAGCACTTCATTTCCTCCTTAATCCTCGTTTGCTTCCAAAATACAAAAGTTTTCCTCATATCAAACAAGAATTTATTGCCTTTTCTTTCTATCATTCCATTTCTCTCCTACTATTCCTGTGAAATTTCTCACCTTTCTTTCATTGGCCAGTCCTTCTTAAACCCATGGCATTATGCCTTCTGATTGTTCTGCCAACCGAAACTGCTTTCTTAGAGGTCAGGGACTATTTTCCACCAATCAAAAGGCCCTTTCTTTGTCTTCCTTCTCCACTCTGCAAGATTTGGGCTGCTGAACTCTCCCTTTCCTGGAAATTCTCTCTCCCAGGGTGTCTTCCTCTTTTCCAATTATGCATCATCTTTCTCTAATATGGATCCTTGTCTTTCTCTCACTTGGACTTCCAAAGCTCAATGCTTTTTTTCTGGTTGCTTTCTCACTACAAAGTTTCAAATTGTTTCTGTGTAAAAGTCATTATGTTTTTATAATAAAGCTACCTTTCAACACTGATCATGCTCCAAATCTTTGGTTAGGCAAAGCCCTCTTCAGAACATTTCATTTCAAAGCCAGTTAACAAGTCAGTTTGCAACATGCTAATCTGCTTTGCCTCCTAAGAGACCTACTTACAATTTCTCCATTTTATCAATGACATCAAAATTTTTGCCCTAGCCAGTTTGGCTCAGTGGATAGAACATCGGCCTGTGGACTAAAGGGTCCCAGGTTCAATTCCAGCCAAGGGCACATGCCCAGGTTGCAGGCTCGATCCCCATTAGGGGGCGTGCAGGAGGCAGCCGATCAATGATTCTCTCTCATCATGGATGTTTCTATCTGTCTCTCCCTCTCTCTTCCTCACTGAAATCAATTAAAAAAAATTTTTTTTTAATTTTAATCTGGCTCTAAACCCCCAAATAATCTTCATATCTTCTCACCAAATGATATCAATTATTTTCACAATCTTTTTCTCCTGCTCATTACTACCACCTTAGACTAGGCCCTGTTTTACATATACCTGGTTCTTAGTACTCTTTTGCTCCCAGTCTTTTCCCTATTCTTCAATGTTTTTATAACTCAACATTTTAGTAATCTAGCCAACTCACTGTATTCCAACATGTACCCCTCCTGGTCCAAAATCTACAATACTGTGTTTTCCAACATTTACTGCATCAAACCCACTCTTGGGTCTGACCTTTCATGGCTTACCTAACACTACCTTCTTCACAGACCAGTCTCACTCATCCACTTACACCTGGTACAACACATGAAGGAGCAGGGTAATAGAACTAATCATGTCATCTACTCTTCCCTCTTCTTCAATTCAGATAGGTTCTTCCCTGTGTTCCTTATCAGTTAGTGCATTTTTAGCTAAATCTATGCTACTTTTTCACTGAAATGACTTTCCACTTCCCTCTGCTTATCTAAATCCTATTGACTTCTTAAAGCCCAGTGCAAGTCTATCTTCCTCTATAAAACCATCCTTAATATTTCTAGCTAACACTATACCCTCTCCCTTTGTTCTGGACTCTAGCTCTCCCATTTCTCAGTAATCTTGTTACAAAATATATCTTTTCTCTCATATATTAATCTCTCCTTCCCTATTAGTGCTTTTTCATCAAATATATCCTTATTTTTTTCCAATTAAAAAGGCAAAAATGGTTTTTTCTCTCTCCTTTCCACAGCTTCTAGATGTTCCCATTCTTTCTCTTGCCCAACCATCAGGCCCCTTCACTGTCCTTTCTTCCTCACTCGCCATTCACTCTTCATCTTGCTGATACCTGGCTTTTATTCCTAAAATTGCTTACATCAAACTCACCAAAAGATCTCCACACTGCCAACTTCAATGAACTTTGTAGGAAATATCTTATGTTTGACCTTCTGGCAACACCTCACTTGTTCTTTGGAGAGCTTCTCTTCCTCATTCCTGAGGTCCTGATGGGACCATAAAATATGGGCTCACCTCTGGGGTGGGCAAGGGGCTGACCAATAAGGATCTGTCCAAGAAGGAAAACGGGCTGAGACTGAGTTAGCCTCACAGACCCATGTGATCCTAGAAGTTGCTGTGCCCTGGCCTTCCCAAGGCTTCATTAGTCTTTCTTCACTTCTGTGAGCTTACCCAGTATCTATCCATAAATCCCCTTTTCTGCTTAACTTAGCCAAAGGAATTTCTGTTGCTTATAACCAAAGAGAAATTGGTCCTGCAAGCAGAGACAGAAGTGGTACCTCTCATGGTTACACTACAAATTTCTCCTCTCTGTCCCCTTCGCTGCGGCTTCTGTTGTTTAGGAAATTACTGTAGCTAAGGAGAGAATGCTTTTGCTAGGGGACCTGATAATGGATTCATTAATTGGGAGGTATGGCTATCAGAGTGTCCTCATGCAATAAGGCAACAGACAAAAGGGAAGTTACAAGGAGAATAGATGAGAATTGTGTGGATCCTGGGGCATCTCTTTGAACTAACACTAGCAGGGAAGTTACCAGTAGACTACTGCTACCTCACACAGGCAAGATCTGCAAAAGCTCAGACCTCTCAGGAATAAAAGTTTGCAAAACACCTGTGTCTGGTTCCAGAATCCAAGCTCTTCAACATACCACTTTCTACTAATATCAACCTACTTGCAGTTCTTTAATCAAGAAATTCCCTCTTTCATTTCCATTCCTTTGTATCTGTTATTTTGTCTGGAATGCTCATATCAACTTTCCAACTGGGAACTCCTAATCATCCTCTTTGAAACTTTCTCTGATCCCTGGAGGGTGGTCCAAAATATCCTGACTTAATACTCTACAATATCTTAACATGAAATACACTCTAGATCAGCGGTTCTCAACCTGTGGGTCGAGACCCCTTTGGGGGTCGAACAACCCTTTCACAGGGGTTGCCTAAGACCATCGGAAAACACATATATAATTACATATTGGTTTTGTGATTAATCACTATGCTTTAATTATGTTCAATTTATAACAATGAAAATACATCCTGCATATCAGATATTTACATTACGATTCATAACAGTAGCAAAATTACAGTTATGAAGTAGCAACGAAAATAATTTTATGGTTGGGGGTCACCACAACATGAGGAACTGTATTAAAGGGTCGCGGCATTAGGAAGGTTGAGAACCACTGCTCTAGATGCTTATTGGTTTTTTCCACGAGGCTATAAGCTTCTAAATGGTAGAAACTACAACTTCCATATTTGTATCCTCAACAATTACTCAGTATGGGAGTAATAAGTGTCTACTGAAAGAGTATCTGGCCTCTCTTAATTTCCTATGGTATTGACCATTGCATAATAGATTTGGGGTACTTATGTTTAAATTAGCATCTAATAAATACTATGTTCAGTTCCTTAATTATTTGATATGATGTTTCCCAATTCTCCTAATAAGTTTAAAAACTTCTTAAGAGCTGAGTTCACACCATTTACTAGTTCTGTATTCTCTTTAGTACCTAAGAGTGTTGGGCACATGGTAAGCACAAAATAAATACTTGATGAACTGAATTAAAAACGCAGTATTAGCACATTTAATGGGAGCAACTTATCATGCCCTACCGATCTAATTAAAAGATCTGGCCTTCTGAAGTAGTGCAATTGTACCCATATGGAAAATTTAATGAGAAAAAGAAAAATTATCCAATTGGACAGTTAACAGTTTCTCTCTTAGCGAGAGTTCCACAAATATTTTAAGGATAACAAAGGCCAACCTCTAGAGCTCAGAGTAAAAAACTCAAAGTATATTCCCTGTGCATACTGCAAGGAAGATTACATGCTTAAGGGGTCTGTCACAACCATAATTACTTAAATTCCACTAACCCCTAACAAATCCATAACAGGAGTAAAAGATAACAATATTTAAAAGCAAAATTAATTAAAGCCAAATCAATCTGTCTTAAAGATGTCTATGGTTATCTTTGCACAATATATAGCACAACCATTGTTTACTCAGACAAAAACCATTTAAGTGCCTACTAATGAAAAGTGCTGTTAGGGCCCAGGAATGCGAAGATGAAGAGAACACAGTCCTGTGTTCTGGCTCTGCCATATGCAACAGTATTTGTCACAAAAGAATATTATGTGACTCGTACCTCCTGGAGTTGCTCAACATGCATGCTCTGGGGGTAGTGGTCTAGTGAAGGAGGTGGATCAACACTTACTTCAGGCAATGTGATTAGTGTTAACACAGAAATAAGTACAAGCTGTCACGGGGCCACAGAGAAAACAGTCAACCTACTAAAGAAGTCAGGAAAAGATATGGAAGAAACTGACATCCATATATGATTCAACGGGAGTTAAAGTGTGAGGAAGCTACCAAGACAGAACCATCTGGGATGGAATCAAACCTATGGTTGCAAGGAGAGTCTGTAGGGTTCCAAAGCAAACCAATCAACTCAAAGCAAAATGTTGTAGAAGGGCCCAAAATAAAATACTCCTTGCCTTTAAGTTTGAGAATAATGAAACCCATATACAAAGGAATTTAAATCACCACATGGTAGAAGCATAAAGAGAATCTTTTAAACAATAGATGGCATCAAAGTTCAAAGAGAGCCAGCCAATCACTAGGAGTTAGAGAGAGCTGTCAGGAAAATCTTCATAAAAGAAGAGTTAGAAACATTGGTGAGGAAGGGAGCAGAGGGGGAGATACTAGTATGCTGAGAAAGACCAATGTTGTTAACAAAAGCAGGGATTTGACCTGTGTATCTGTGGGACCACAAAGAGGTCAAGGTTCCTGTTGGGAAGCAGTGGGGGGAAAGGTGGACACATGAGTGAAGGCCTAATTTAGAAGAGTCTGGAACACAAGCCTAGCAGACTGAACACTGTGCTAGACCAGTGATTTTCAACTGGTATGCTGCCAAGAGGCACACTGGTGTGCCGCAAAAATTTTTAAAACATGTCTATTTAGTCAGGGGCACTAACCTCTTTTCCCTTAGATTGTCAAATAAAAAAATGACAACATGGCCCAGCCAGCTTGGCTCAGTGGTTGAGCGTTGACTTATGAGCCAGGAGATAACAGTTCAATTCCCGATCAGGGCACATGCCTGGGTTCTGGGCTCTATCCCAATGTGGGGTGTGCAGGAGACAGCCGGTCAATGGTTCTCTCTCATCATTGATGTTTCTTTCTCTCTCTCCCTCTCCTTTCCTCTCTGAAATCAATAAAAATATATTTATTTTTAAAAAATGACAACATGGTGATGAAAAAAATAAAATAAAAATTTTAAAAGTGACAACAGCCAACACAACAATAGCCATCCAGTGTGAATGAATCAAAATTACACCTATTTTTTTTTTTTTTGGTCAGATCAGCAAAAAGTTTATTTTTTGGAGAGCTATGGAATTTAGTAGCTTATGAGGTGAAAAAGGTTGAAAATCACTGTTCTAGACTCATAGTAGTTCTCAACTCTGACTGAATAGAAATACCTGGGGAGTTTTAAAAATATACCTATGGGTGAGACTATCCCATATAAAAAGTAAGAGAATCTCGGGGAGGGGGGAAGAGGAGGGGGGATGGCCTGAGCATTAAAATGTAAAAGTACACAAGGTGATTCTAAAGTACAGTCGGTTCAGAACCACGGGGCTAGAGAAAAGAAAGGTAAAGCATGACAGATATGGTGAAGACCCACGCTTGATCTCAGTCCCTGTTCATAAGCAACAATTTTGAGTTGATCATCTGGTGAAGCTTATCTTCTAACCTGAGTTAAACATTCTCTGATTTAGTGTTTCTTTCCCCTTAGCATTTTCAATGCTAAACTCTGAAAATGGGAAAATAGCCTATAAATTTCTCTTACGTGACTGTTTCACTGACTGCACAATCTGCAACTTTTGAATTTCATTTCCATGATGGCCCATAGACAACTAATTTAGTAAATAATTATTTCAATCCTAAACTGCCCTTAGATCCCTGCAATGAAGTGCTTTTATATTAAAGAATGTCCTAGGCTGCATCCATGTCTGGATTTCATAAAATTTCTCTTTTAAATACAGGGAGAATGTAATACCTATGTATACAAAAGTCACACTGCTTAGACTAAAGCAAAATGTGATATTAAGTATTGATTCCTGTAGTACCTGGAGACATTATACTGTACTGTTCCTGGTTTCAGCAGTGCAATAACTACAAAGTATTTTGCAACAGATACTTTCCGAGTACTTCACAAATAAAGGGAAACAACAAATGTACCCCATACAGCAACTCTGTACTACATTGAACAAGTGTCCTGTGTGGGAGGAAAAAGTCATTAAGGTGATTGGAGAGTAGGACAGCCTGTTGATCCCTCAAAAAGCAGGTCTGTTTGTTTTTGCTTGTTCGTTTTTTAAGAAAAAACATAGATATGAATATGCTTCAGGTTCCATGTTACTCACTGAAGGGTTTATTCAAGAATACTTTGTTTATAGGTAAGCAACTGTCTTCTTTATGCAAACTTAAGTTAGCCACAACTGGTAAAAAAAAAAAATGGTATGAGAACATAAGTTGGAAGCCTATAGCTGAGATTTCCACACACAGGTTTATGCAGTCTCTTATTTCCAGATGAAGTTAATAAATTCAAAGGACTGTACCCCCACTGAAACCGTAGGGGGTAAGTGGGGAAGGTGGAAAGGGGGCAGCGAGTATGGGAGAACCCAACAATCACAATGTTAAACACGAACAAGATTCCAAGAGTTGGCCATTAGCTTCTACCGCTCGTACTCGGAGAGGAAAAGAACAGCTTCTAAAGAGGAAAACGCAAGCCTAACTCTGCGACATGGGGGTGAGAGTCAAAAAGCAAGTCACGTGAGTCTGACCAGCAGGTCCCAAGGAAATTCCGAGCCAGGAGAGCAGAGGGGGTGAACGAGACCGGAAAAGGTGCAGGGGGCGGGCAAAGGCCGTCCGGATGAGCCCGGGTGCCCAGCTCTTTATGCACCAGGGCGGCGAGGAGCCTCTCGCCCCGCGCGCATCTGGGGCCGGTGAGCAGCGAGAGCCCCCCACCGGCCTGGCACCAGGGGGCGCCCGGAGGTCGGGCAGAAGAGGGGTGCACGTAGCACCCGCGCTCGCACCCCACAGCCTCCGCCAGCAGGGTCCCCACGAAAGAGGCACACTTTGCGCAGCCCTCGCCTCCGGGAGCAGGGAGGGGTGGGTGGAGCGGAGCCCGGAGCCGCCCCCCGGAGCCGGCCTCGCAGCCCCGGCCCCCGCCCCCCGCTCCGCTGTCAGCAGCCCCCTCCGCAGTCACTCACCCGCGGGCTGCGCGGTCTCGGCCGCGGCGGCGGCAGCGGCGACCCCCGCCCGGGTCATGATCCCAGGCGCGTAAGGCAGGGCTGTCCGACCGCCCCGGCGAAGCTCTCCCTCCGCGGCCGGCGCCGGCTCCTCTGGGGCTGGGGGAGCGCGGGCCCAGGCCCTCCTCTCCCCCCGCCCCGCCGCCTCTTCCTGCGGCCGCCGCCGCCGCTGCGAGCCGGAGCCCTCTAGGCAGGAGACCCGGCGGCAGCGCGGCCTCAACTTTCCCAGCCCCCCTCCCCCCGCCCCTCCCCGCCCCTCCGCGGCGGCCGCTCGGCAGGCAAACAGCCTACCATGGGTGCGCCGCGCTCCCGCCCCTGCCCCTCAGCCCACCAATCAGGCCCCGGGGAGGCTGCCGTGGTAGCCAATCACAACCCGGGATCCCGTTGCGCTAGGCTGGAGGGCGGGAGGAGGTGAAGGGAAAACCGAAGAGTGAACGAGCCTCAGGCGGCCCAATGAGGAGGGCCGTGGGGCGGAGGTGTGCAAGTTGGGTTGAAGGAACAGGAAATATTCTTAAAGGTAGAGTGATGGGCAGGAAGGAAAGCCATTATGAATGGGAAAGAGGTGGGCCTGGTTCCTTAAAGGGGACGCCTTAAGAACCTGTAAAAGGAGGTGTTTTAAGAAACTTCTTTGTATCCTCTTCTCTGCTTTACCTTCCACGTCTTTCTGTGGAGATGTTTATAAGTGGAAAAACTGAAAAGGAAGAGGGCATCGAGGGCTTCAAGAATGATGAGAGAGCTCCTCTTAGCCTAGCGGGTGGGAAGGCGCGATGATACCTCTGAGACAGGAGGTGAGAAAGCAGGAAAAGCACCCGGAGGTCTCCGACTGCCCTTTCCCTGGAGGATCGTCGCGGACCCGATGCAGCTCGAAAATGTAGGCTGTGGTCACGTCATCCTTCATTTGCAACAAAGCACGGATTCCTGCGAACTGGAGACGACCGTTTTCGGAAATGTCGGGGTGGGGTGAGGGGGCTTCGCGGCTGGGAGAAGAGAATGTGTGGCTCGGGGGCATGGGGTTTGGAACCTCGAGCTTGGGGTCCTAGGGACCTAGATCGAGGAGGTGTGACCTAGATCCCGCGGGTGATGGGATGAAGACCTGAAGGTCTCCTAATTCCAAGATGGGTTTGGAGCCCTGGAGCCGTGGTCACAGCTCCGGTTTCCTGGTTTCACTTCATATTTCATACCCCCCCCCGCCCCCCCAAACAGGTGTCCTCCATTTAGTGGTGGTGGTCAAGGATTTCCAAGTGCTTCCACAGCCAGGTCTGTAATGTCCCAGATCTGAGGTGTCCGTGGGCTAGACCAGGTAGCTTCCAGACGATGCACGGGGCATGGCATAATGGGAATTACTGGAGTATGGATGCAGAGGAAGCCGACCTTGTATTGAGAAACAGTGTAGAGTTAAACAGTAACCACATCATATGTTTGTGCAGCAGTTTAAAAGCTATGATGAGCCCTGGTGGGTAGCTCAGTTGGTTAGAGCGCTCTCCTGATAGGCCAAGGTGGCAGGTTTGATCCTGTCAAGGCACATACGAGAATCAACCAGTGAATGCATAAATGAGTGGAACAACAAATGGATGTTTCTCTCTCTCTCCCTTCCTCTCTAAAATCAGTTTTGTTGGTGTTCTTGTTAATCCTCACCCAAGGATATTTTTTCCATTGATCTTTCGAGAGTACAAGAGAGGGAGGAGGAAGGAGAGAGAAAAACATGGATGTGAAAGACAGGTATCCACTGGTTGCCTCCTGCACGGAGGGGGCGGGGGCCGGGGGGGACCGAACCTGCAACCTAGGTAAGTGCCCTTGACCTGGAATCAAGCCTGCCACCCTGCAGGAGGCAGGCCTACACTCTCATTACAAGCCAAACCGGCCAGGGCTCTCTAAAATCTATTTTTTTTTAAGTTAAAAACTATCAATGTAAATTAAAAATAAGCTATGCCCTGGCTGGTTTGGCTCAGTGGATGGACCGTCAGTCTTCAGACTCAATGGTCCCGGGTTCAGTTCCAGTCAAGGGCATATGCACAGGTTTCGGGCTTGATCCCCAGTGGGGGGCGTGCAGGAGGCAGCCAATCCGTGATTCCCTCTCATCATTGATGTTTCTATCTCTCTCTTCCTCTCCCTTCCTCTTTGAAATCAATAAAAATATTTTTTTTAAAAAATTAAAAGCTATGATGAAACAGAAGGCCTGCAAAGTTGCTTATAAATGATAGAACTATAAACAGTCTGGAAATTTTCTTTAACTGTTGCATCTTAGCATATGAAGTTCTAAGTAGCCTCTGAATGAACGTAGCACAATCAAATCAAAGTTGCAGATGAGTAAGACCCTAGGATTCAGAGCCTAATAATAACACTGGTAGTACCTCCCAGAAATTGTATAGTATGCATATGTCCAGCTGTAGGAAATAATTTCATTGTGATCAAAATATAAGGTATTCTGGCTTAAAAACTATTCTGGTTAATAAATGTCATACCTAGGGTTATGTATGATTTTCTAAGCAACTACATTGCGTGGAACCTGAAGTAAAATAAATAATTTTGATGGCTCAGAAAATATGATTTAAGAGTTGCCTTGGACCACCATTAATTTCACATTAAAACCTTTCTGGCACAATTTAGAAGTGTTTAATAAGACAAATTTTTATTGAATGAAAGGTCTGAACATTAGCTCTCTAATTTTAATTCTCATTCCTGACTGAAGCCCAAATCCCAGTGCCCATTCAGCAAATGTTTACTGTATAACCTCATAGATATGAGAGGATGACATCAGATCGTCGCCCGCCTCCAATTTTTATCTAGCTGGCGACTGCTCATACTGATGATAAAATATGGTGGCCAAGTGAAATCTGTTTCCTTGCCTCCAGGCCAAATCCATTTTTCACAGGGCTCCAGTGACTCTGCCTTTCACTCGAATAGTTAAGACCCTTCCACGGCTCTAAAAGACCCATTTCCTGACTTACAAATCCCTTGCTTACATCCCCAGTTTCATTTCGTGACATCTCTGTTTTCCTACATCTGGGGATGAATGACAAGGGGGCAGCTGCTGACCAAACGGAGGTGGTTTGGGGTGGGGTGCGGCCCAGGGTTGGGCGGGGCGGGCGCATCAGGGGGCAGCTCTGGGCTCTGCTCCACTTACCCTCTCCCTGCTCCTGGAAGCCAGGGCTGCATAAAGAACATCAGGCTTTGCCCTGACTGGTTTGGCTCAGTGGGTAGAGCGTTGGCCTGTGGACTCAAGGGTCCCAGCTTCGATTCCGGTCAAGGGCACCACAAATTAAGTAAGTAAAATAAGTGAAAGCAGTGCCTCCTTCTTAGGGCAACTGCCTGCGGCAGAGCTTAGTGATGCTCACCTTTTTGCCCCTCGTCAGGGCGGTCCGCGCCCCCTCGTGCCGGGGTGCCAGGCCTGGCGCTGACCTCTGGCCCCACCATGCACGCGCGGCGCGAGACATGCTCCAGGCTTGCATTTTCTTTTTACAAGCTTTCACAAATCAATGCCAGCGATACAAGCCAATGGTACAATTTTGAAATCTTACCTATTTTCCAAAGAAACTTTCCAGTTGCTTTTCAAAGTGCTTGTAATGTGTCCCATTTTCAACAGCAATATATGCGGACTCCACATATTCCACATCATCATCAAACCTTGATATTATCAGTCTTTTTCATTCTACCTCTTATAGTGTGTATAGAGGGACTCCCGTCATTTTAATTTCTCTCATTGCTAGAGCTGTTGAGCATATTTGCATGTTTGTTTATTGGACAGTTGCATTGCTTCTTTGGTAAAGTTTGTCTGAATCTTGGGCCATTTTCAAATCAGGATGCTTGTCTTATTTAATGGTTAAAGTTCTTTGTAGGTTCTGAATAAAGGGTTTTTCTCTGATACATGTCCTGCAAATATTTTCACCCAGTCTGTATCTTGAAAAAACAAAATAGCTTCATGGAGATATGATTGACCTACAAGAAACTGAACATATTTAAAATGTACAATGTGGCCGAAACCGGTTTGGCTCAGTGGATAGAGCGTCGGCCTGCGGACTGAAAGGTCCCAGGTTCGATTCCGGTCAAGGGCATGTACCTGGGTTGCGGGCACATCCCCAGTGGGAGATGTGCAGGAGGCAGCTGGTCGATGTTTCTCTCTCATCGATGTTTCTAACTCTCTATCTCTCTTCCTTCCTCTCTGTAAAAAATCAATAAAATATATTTTTTTTAAAAATGTACAATGTGATAAGTTTGGACCCCTGTATACACCTGTGAAATCATACTGTGGCCGAAAGGGGCCACATGCTGACCTGACACACTCAGGGAAGGCCTGCGTGGCCGTCTTGCAAACTCGGAGACCTAAAGTAACCACAAAGGATGGTCTGAAATTAAACTTTAACTGAAAGCAGTTGCTGGTGGGTAGTTACCAGTATATCCTAAGCCGGTATCTTTACTGACAAGGTCAACCTTTACCTTAACTGAGCCTATTTGTCTTTTTGCATCTGTGATAACATACCCTCTGAAATGTAGGGTAACTTGTAACTTCACTTTTTCTGGACCCCTTGGGGCACAACCTAATGTGCTGGGCGCCAGGACAGAAACCACACATTCCTTCATTATCATGTTAATTGTTCCTGCACCCACCTAAGTATGTGTCTATCATTTTACTTTTTATCCAATCCCAGGGGTTTCCCTCCTTTGCTTTCTCTCGCCTCTCTAGTCTATCACCAATGGATTTCATGGAACCCACCCAGGTCCCTTTCCTTTGATTGCAATGTATAAATACAGATGTAACCGCCATTCTCCAGAGCATTATCTCAATTCATTGAGGTTCTGCTTCCCGGCATATGTCAACAGTTTGGCTCAAATAAACTCACAAAAATTCTTCACAGGTTTCAATGGTTTTTTCCGTTAACAATGCTGTACAATGAGAAATGGACGTATCCATTCTGCCCTCTTATTTCCTGATGCTCTTTGTTAATTCTTTCCTCTGGCCCTCATCCTGTTCTCCAGGAAACCACTAATCTGAGGTCATTACACGTTCCTTTTCATTTTCTATAATATTATATACTGAAATACTTCAGTATGTGTTATGCCCAGATTTCAGGATCCCAAAGAAACCACACCAGGGAGCCAGCCGTGTCCAATGCAAAAGCATAAGAGTCTTTATTCAAGCCCGGGCTTGGCTCCCCCAGCCTCCTTACCGACGCAGCGGCGAGACGAGAGAGAGACCGAGCTTTGTGGGTAGAGGGGTTTTATAGGGGGGTTGGAGTAAGGGGAGGAGAGAGGACTGTGGGCCCTGCCGATTGGCCAGGCGCAAGTCGGTGTCTTGTTACACAGGATGTGGTCGTATCTATGGCGCACACTTCCCTTGATTATCATTGGTTAGTTTAAAGAAATCCTAGGTGTGGCTAGCGGAGGTTTGGGCTTCCGGGAAGAAGCTCCTTGCTGAGCACATGGCTGCCCAAAAATGGAGGATTCGGGGCAAGATGGAGGGCGTAGCCCTCGCCCTTTCAGTATGTACAGACTATTTTTTATTTATTTATTTATTTATTCATTTATTTATTGGTCTATCTCCTTTCTGATAGACTCACCTTTCCCTGGAATGTGATTAATAAACCCACCCGTCCCTGGAATGACGATGACTTACTGTAAATGTGATATGGCCCCAGTCCAGAAGGAACACCTTGTATGGACATATACATCGACTAACCAACCAGCTCTTACCAAGTACCCCAAGCCCTCGTGCCTTCCTCATTCTCCTTAAAGAGTTCTAACTGCTGCACGGGCTGCTGCTCTCCCTTTGCAATACAGCCCAGCAGGTCTTTCCTCTAATAAAGTCTGTGTCACCTGGTTTTCGGCCTCCTACTGATCTTTCATTTTCATCTAGCATACTTTTTTGGGGGGAGATTCATCCACTTTTTTGTGGGGGTCAATAATTAGTCTTTGTTGCTAAATAGTATCCATTGTATGGATATATCATGTATTCAACACTGGTGGACATGTGGATTGTTTGCAGTTTTGGACTATTACAAATAGAGATGCTAGAACATCTGTGTACAAATCTTGTACATGGGGCATAAGTAGGTTTACAGTTGTTTGTATGGAAAATAACACAATAATTAGTAAATAATAATACAAGAATAAATTGTTTCACATACAACTGTAAACCTACTTTTGTCTCCCCCCCCCCCCAACCCCACTCAGTCTCCCCCTATATGGACATTTGTTTTCATTTTCCTTGGTTAATACTTGGGTGAATATCCAGTGGAATGGATGATTCATACAATAAGTGTGCCTTTCTAAAATATATTTTTCTTGATTTCAGAGAGCAAGAGAGAGAGAAACATCAATAATGAGAAAGAATCATTGGCTGCCTCCTACATTCTCCCTACAGGGGATCAAGTCAGAAACCAGGGAAGGGCCCTGACCTGGAATCAAACCTTGATCTCCTAGTTCCTAGGTTGACACTAAACCATTGAACCATGCTGGCTGGGTAGTGTGCCTTCTTAATAAAAACTGCTTAACTGTTTTTCAAAGTCTTATATTCCCACCAATAATAGACTATGTAATCAAAGAAAACATGATAATTTCAAGAGAAATGTCAAAAGTGCTTTATTCAAAGTAATATCCATCGGTAGCTACGCATTTCCCCATCTTTCAGGTAATTTTTGGATACTGTCCCAATAGAACTTTTCTTGGTTTGAGGCAAACCATTCAGAAACCCAATTTTCCACTTCTTCATATGTTTTGAAGTGCTGCTCAGAAAGTGTGTGTTGCATGGATTTGAACAAGTGGTAATATGAAGGAGCAAGGTCTGGTGAATACAGTGGGTGGGTTAATAATTCCCAGGCAAGATCTTTTAACGTGTCTTTAACTGGTTTTGAAGTGTGTGATGGTGCGTCATCATGAAGCAAAACTACTTTGCCGTGTCTTCCGGCCCATTCTGGCTGTTTCACGATCAAAGCATGGTTCAAATTGATTATTTGTTGTCTGTAGCTATCAGTATTAACGGTTTCACCTGCTTTTAGAAGCTCACACTACACCACACCTTCCTGATCCCACCAAACGCAGAGCATTGTCTTCTTTCCAAAGCGATTTGGCCTTGCAGTCGATGTTGATGGTTGACCTGGATCAACCCATGATTTTCTGCATTTGGGATTCTCAAAATATACCCAGTTTTCATCACCAGTCATGATTCAGTTCAAAAAAGTCTTTCTTTCGTGCCGTTGAAGCAACATTTTACTGATGACTTTTCAGTTTTCCATTTGTCTTTAGTTCAGTTGATGTGGCACCCATTTTCCTTCCTTTAAAATCTGTCCCATTGCTTGTAAATGATCGGAAATTGTTTGCTGAGCAATGTTTAATCCTTCTGCAAGTTGTTTTTGAGTTTGACACGCATCTTCATCCAATAATGCTTGTCATTGTTGGTCTTTCTTCAAACTTTTTCGGTTGACCTGGACGTTCTTTGTCTTTCACATTTAAATCATCGCTTTCTTATGTAATACCCTTTGTAATACTTTAAGCGAAAAATAAAAAAATATTAAAAAAAAAAAAAAATAAAAAAAAAATAAAAAAAAAATAAATCATCGCTTTCAAAACGTTCAAGCCAGCGTTCACAAGTATCTTGAGATGGAGTATGTTCACCATAAGCTTCCCAAAGTATTCAGCAGCACTTGACATATGAAGTTTTGAAGCTTGTTGTCAATACAACAAAATAACATACATATCAAATCGCATATTTTTAAGCGTAAAAATACCTATGTTAACACGTTCAGAAAATTTGACATATGAAGTTTTGAAGCTTGTTGTCAATACAACAAAATAACATACATATCAAATCGCATATATATCAACATATCTGTAACTCCATCTATTGAAAAAATCTGCATTATTAACTGGTACACCTAGTATAAGAATTTGAATTGTGCCATATCCTTGCTAACACTTCATATGGTCAGTCTTTTAAAACTTTATCATTTTAGTAAGTGTATAGTGATATTTTGTTGTGACTTTACTTTTTCTTAATGACTAGTGGTACTGAGCATCTTTTCATATACTTATTGCCCATTTTTATTGCATTGCTTGTTATTTACTAAGTCTTGAGAGTTTGTCTTTACATATTGTGGATATATATCCCTTCTCGCAGTTCCTGAGTTATCCTTTTATTTTCTTAACAATGTTTTTCAAATAATAGTTCTTAATTTTAAGTTCAATTTATCAATTATTTTTGTTTATGGATCCTGCCTCTGGTGTCATATCTAAGAAATCTTTGACTAACACAAGATCACACAGATGTTTCTCCTAGAGTTTTATAGCTTTACTAGAGGCCTAGTGCATGGATTCATGCACTGGTGGGGTCCCTCAGCCTGGTCTGCCTGTGCACTCTTGCAATCCGGGACCCCTGGGGGGATGTCGGGTAGCCAGTTTGTATGGATCCCTGCAGGCCCAATCCAGACAGGAGGGAGCCCGATCTTGTGCATTGAGCGTCTGTCCCCTGGTGGTCAGTGTGCATCACAGCAACCAGTTGACTGGTTGTTTGGGCACTTAGGCTTTGATATAAAGAGATATTTAGACCCATGGTGTATTTTAAATCAATTGTTGTACATTGTAGAAGTATGGATCAAAGTGTCTATTTCAATCTTGACACCAATACCTCATCGTGTTTATGACTGCAGCTTGCATTTTCTTTATTTTAATTCATTTATGTTTAGTTTTCAAAATTTATTATTTATAGATGAGAGAGAGAGAGAGAGAGAGATTTGTTGTCCCACTTATTTATGCATTAATTGGTTGTTTCTTATATGTGTCCTAAGCTGGGATCAATTTTACAGCCTTGTCATACTGGGAAGACACTTTAATCAACTGAGCTAGCCAACTATGGCTTATTTTATTTTACTGATTTTTAGAGAGAGAGAAAGAGAAGATGGGGGGGGGTAAGAGAGAGAGAGAGAGAGAGAGAGACAGAGAGAGAGAGACAGAGAGAGATGCCACTCCACCCATCTATGCATTCACTGGTTGATTCCTGCATGTGCCCTGAACAGGAATCCTACAACTCTGGCCTATCAGGATGATGCTCCAACAACTGAGCAACCCAGCCAGGGCTGAATTATCTTTTTCTTCTTAAATATGTTTTTATTGATTTGAGAGAGAAAGGAAGGGAGAGGAAGAGAGAGAAACATTGCTAAGAGAGAAACATCGATCAGTTGCCTCCTGCATACCCCTTACTGGGGATTGAGTCTGCAACTGGGGCAACTGCCCTGACTGGAATTGAACTGGTGACTTCTTGGTTCTTGGGTCAACACTCAACACTCAACTACTGAGCCATACTGGAAGGACTGAATTTTCTTTTTAGAAGCTTTCAGAAATGAATGGCAGCGATACAAGCAAGTGGTCAACTTTTGACCTGCATTCCCCAGGCCGACGCTCTATCCACTGAGCCAAACTGATCAGGGCTGGAGAATAATCTTTGTGCACTTGAAAAGAATGTCTTCTTATGTTGGTGGGTGATATATTCTACATATGTTTACTAGGTCAAGTTGGTTGAAAATGTTACATCTTCTATAGCCTTATTTTCTATCTACTTAACATTTACCAAGAATTTAAAATATCCAATTGTGGAATTATGGGATAGTAAAAAATGAATCTGGTACAAGGCAGCAGAGTTAGGCTTGGCAGGATGCAAATATCTTCAAATTCTCATCATGAGGCAAAAATAAAGTCATAGTTTTGTAAATTGCCTACTTAATTTTTTTGATTATTTGTATTTTTTGTGATTTGTCCTTCCATTATAAAATAAATCTGAATATTTCCCTTAGATATGAGCTCTTTAAAAGTTTTAAGTTGTCTTAATGCAAAATTTTGCAGCCCCCATTTTAAGACACATAATTGTACTTTTGTTAAATCTGACCTGTTTTTCAAAACTTTTTGATTTTTACAACTTTCCTTGAGGTTATTATACTTGTTAGAATTCTTAAACTTCTGTTTTGCAAACATTTTTAAGGCATTTAATATTCTTTACATCCATGAATGTGGTATATCACTATTCTGAGAATTCACTAAGTTTCAAAAGAACTTACTATCCTATATAATAAAAGTGTAATATGCAAATCGACTGAACGGCTAAAGAGTGGAAGGACCATCTGGGACCACACTATGATACCTACTGGCGCCAGGCCAGCCAAGGCAGGTGCGATGTGTTTGGTCATGGGCCCGGCCATCACCCCATGACCACCCTGCAGAGGAAGGCCCAGGCCACCAGCCAGTGGGCTACTGCGGGTGGGTGGGGCCTCCCTCTGCGAGGGAAGCCCGGGTCCTGGGTGCCTGAGGGAAGCCGGTGCAGGAAGGTCTACTCTTGCACAAATTTCACGCACTGGGGCTCTAGTATTGTATAAACTAAATTACTCCTTTGCAATGTGTAAATGGGTTAGTTTTCCACTTTCTAGCTGGTGAGTGTTATCAGAATGCTCCTGATAACTTGTATCTAGCTTTTATTAAACTTAGTTGGTTCTGTATAGAAATGTTGCTAATATATCTTGCGTTTTTCAATTTTAAAGTCTTATATTAATTATCTCCCATTTTTTCACAATTAGGTTTAACAAGAACAATATTCTTGCCCTGACTGGGTTGGCTCAGTGGATAGAGCATCGGCCTGTGGACTGAAGGGTCCCAGGTTTGATTCCGGTAGGGGGTGTGCAGGAGGCAGCTGATCGATGTTTCTCTCTCATCAGTGTTTCTAACTCTCTATCCCTCTCTCTTCCTCTCTGTAAAAAAACCAATAAAATATATATATAAAAAAAAAAAGAACAATATTGTCCTGGCTGGTGTGGCTCATTTGCTTGAACGCCATTCTGTGCACTGAAAGGCTGCTGGTTCAATCCATGGTTGGGGTGCATGCAGGAAACAATGATTGATGTTTCTCTTGCTCTCCCTTCCTCCTTCTCTAAAAATCAATAAAAATATATTTTAAAAAACCCCCACAATATTAACATTCAATTATTCATTTTGTATTCATAACCAAATGCCGGGGCTGACCAGTAGCCCCTGGACAACGGATAAACAGATTACTCCAGCACTGTTTCACTGTGGGGGAGAGGGCTAAGGGATGGCATGGCCGATAGCGGCCAGGCAGCCTTGATTGCCTGCCTAGTTAGGCTTTTTTATTGGAATTTTTATCTTTAAATACTGGTACAATCAATAGGGTGAGTAATCTTGGGAGGACACAAGTGTTTACATTGTCCTCTAGGCAAGGACATCCAGGGATTAAGCATAAGGATTCCAGTAAACACCCAGGGGTCTGCACGTGCACAGACTTGTTTGGAGGTCAAGGAATAATCGGGGGTGTCACCTTTGGCACTCCCCTAAGTCTCCATACTGATAAACAGGGCAAGCAGCCTTCCACATACTCCCCTTTTATTAGAATACTAGAGGCCTGTTGCATGAAAAGATTCGTGCAATAGGCTTTCCCTTCCCCTGGCTGCTGGCACCAGTTTTCCTCTGGCACCCGGGACCCAGACCTTCACTCTGGCCACCGCCTTCCATCTTCGCTCTGGACACAGTCTTCGCTGTGGCTGGAGCCTTCAGTCTTTGCTCCTCGCTCCGGCAGGAGTCTTCAGTCTCTGGCCAGAGCTGCTCCTGTAGCTCCTTCCGCCCCCCACCCTCCCCCCCATAGCTTGATCACTGCTTCGTCTGCAGACCTCCCCGACGGGCTCCTGGGTTCCAGGGGGCTGCCTTGCCTCCGGCCTGGCTTTCCGATCAAGATCACGGTCGCAGGCAAGGCGGCTCCTGGGTTCCGGGGGTGCCACCTTGCCTGTGGCCTGGCTTCCCGATTGCGATCACTGGCTGGGGGGCGCCTTTGCCCTGCCACCCGGCTCTTGCCTGCCGCCTGGGTTTCCGATCACCGCGCTTCCGTCCTTCCCCTTTCGCCTCCCATCACTGCGCCTACGTATGCAAATTAACCGCCATCTTTCTTGGCAGTTAATTTGCATATCACCCTGATTAGCCAATGAGAAGCGTAGTGAAGGTACGGTCAATTACCCTGTTTGTCTTTTATTAGATAGGATATCCTCCTTACAAACTTTCCAACCAAGTCTCGTGTTCCCCAACAACCAAAGTCAAAATTGATTTAAACTGCTTTGAGTGTATTAAAAATTCTGTAAAATTTATTATGCCTCCCACCCCAATATAGTACCTCAAGGTAATTGAAATAGTGTAATACTTGTTCCCTACCAGACTGCTAAGGATCATCAGGGGCAGAGCCATGCCCATCTTTTTCACTACTGTATTGTCAGTGCCTAACCCATTGTACACTCCTTGACCAGATCTCATATAAGGGAGGGTACCTAAAGGTTACAAGGAACACTTTTCTTAACCTTAAGGCTTGGCAATGATCCAGGAATCATGCTCTAAATTTGTCCTATTATTTGCTGACCTTTGATTTGAAGTGAAGAGACCCTAGACAATTTTATGTAGGGAGAGGGTATGGCAAGAGAAGGGGAAGCTAATATGGGGTAGTATGGTAGTTAAAATTACAGGAGTTATCAGTGTTTTAACCACAACCAAGTAAATAAGAAGGTATGAGGAAACCTGCACAGGTAAGTGTAAACAAAGGTCAACAGATTTCCTTATATGCAAAATAAATGAACTGAATCCAGTAGCTAGTAGGTGCTCATTTTTAGCATCAGTAATCTGGGGAAGAAGTATTGTTAGAGATCAGAAACCAAATGATCAAAACACTAGGGAGATAGACCAGCTTACTCTGGATTCTCATGCAAAAGGTCAAATTATATGGAAGGTCACTCCTAATTTTGCTGATATTATGATCTCCAACTAAAATGCCAACTAAGAGAAAGCAAGTCAGGGTAGAGAATACTCCTCTCCACCAAGTTCCTTACAAAGTAAAGGTAAAGTCAAGATTCTTAGAGGATCACCCTGGCTGGTGTGGCTCAGTTGGTTGGGTGTCTTCCCATGCATTAAAAGGTTTCTGGTTCAATTCCCAGTCAGAGTACATGCCCAGGTTTCAGGCTTCATAACCAGTATGAAGCGTGCAGGAAGCAGCTGATATCCCACTCTCACATTGATATTTCTTTCTCTCTCCACCCTCCTTTATATAAAAAAAGATCAATAAAAATATGGAAAAAGATTCTTGGAGGCTGTTATTTTAATAAAGAAACAGGCCTCTACTTAGAGATGAATTCTACATGAATTAGAATTTTACTTCCCTTTAAGAGGCCTGCATGTACCCTGGCTGGTGTGGCAGTTGGGTGTACTGAAAGGTTGCCAGCTTGATTCCTGGTCAGAGCACATGCCTGGGTTGTGGGCTTGATCTCCGGTAGGGGGCATGCAGGAAGCAGGCGATCGATGTTTCGCTCTTACATGAACGTTTCTCTCTCTCTAAAAATCAATTAAAAAAATCTTTTTTAAGAGGGAGGCCACGATTTATTTACCTAGCTAACATAACCATAAAAATTATAAACAGTAGGTGCTTGATAAATCTGTAGAAACAATTTTCAACTTCTATAGCAACAAAGGCAGACAAGATTCTCATATAGGAAGATGGCAAAAAAACAAAGTCATGAAACTGCTTTGAGTGTATTATAATAAAGGCCCCATCTTACCCAATTTTTACTGCTATTTATACTGATTTTTTCAAGTTGCATATTCAGATTTTACCTGCTTAAGCTAGATTACACATGTGGTACCTGACAGTTTTATTATACTTTTTTAAAAAAAATTCTTTATTAGTTATTACAAATGTGTCCTCATCCAGTTTTATTATACTTTAGTGTAGGAAAGCAATTTTCAACTATTTTCATCTCATGGCATATATAAACTAATTACAAAATTTCTGCAGCATAACAAAAAATATTTATTTTTGATAATCTGAAAAACAGGGTATAATTTTGATCCAGTCACACTGGATGGCTATTGTGTTGGCTGTTGTCATTTAAAATTTTTAAAAAATATATATTTTTGATTTCAGAGAGGGAGATGGAGACAGAAACATCAATGATGAGAGAATAATTGATCAGCTTCTACATCAACAAAAGGCAGATAACATTCTCCTTTAGGAAGATGGTAAAAACAGAGTTATGAAACTCCTGCACCCCTGGACCTGGAATCGACTATGACCTCCTGGTTCATAGGTCAATGCTCAACCACTGGGCAAAACTGGCTGGGCTGTTGTCAATTTTTTTTTTTTTTTGTATGTATACAAGTCCTTTGGTTGTCATCTTTAAATTTGACATTCTAAGGGAAAAGAGGTCACTGCTCTTGACTAGTCAGTCAGGTATTGCATGTTTTAAAAATGCTTGTGGCACAACAGTGTGCCGTGGGACTCCAGTTGAAAAATCACTGGTGTAGGAGAATGCTAGTGACAAATAGGATTTAAGATTGTCCAAATCTTTTTATGGAGAACTTTTGATATTATCAATACAATTTCTAAAAGATGAACTAAGTAGATGAGTTCCAGAAGTTTGGTCAAGAAAACAAAGAAAAACCTTGTAGTCAGATATCTTGTTGAAGCTTCAGCCATTTAACGTGGATTTCACTTAGACTACTTAGGGTCCTTTATAAACGCAGATGTCTTGATTTTTTAAAAAATATATTTTTATTGATTTCAGAGAGGAAGGGAGAGGGAGAGAGAGAGAGAAACATCATTGATGAGAGAGAATCATGGATCGGCTGCCTCCGGCACACCCCCTAGTGAGGATGGAGCCTGCAACCCAGGCATGTGCCCTTGACCGGAATCAAACCTGGGACCCTTCAGTCTGCAGGCCAACGCTCAATCCACTGAGCCAAACCAGCTAGGGCAGATGTCTTGATTTTTTCAGGACAGTAAGTAGAATAAAATGGATGAAATTTAACAAATCAGAAATACCTAATTCAAAGTTCAAAAATTCCAAACTATTCCTTCCCAATTAGTATATCTTCACAAATGTTAGATTTAAGCTTTCATCACAATTATAAAGCAAGCCATAATTCAAGATTTAAAGTTGAGGCTAAGTAGAGATTGCTTCATATTAACTTTATGCTCCCAATTATTTCCGGAGCAGACTTTGATTCAAGATAAACAATTTTACCTAAGAAACCAAATGTTCTAAATTTATAATTGGAAAGGTTGAGAATTTCTGCCCCAGTAAGATTATTCTGACTTTACGTTTCTGTGTTCTATCAAGATAACTACATTTAAAAATCTTACTCAAGCTCTTTTATCCATATGGCTATGTTATTTTGGCTGTAACTAGGACTAAATTCCTGTGGTACAGCTTTATAAGGCAAGTCCAATTTTGGATACTCTGCCATGATTTATTCCCTGAAAAATTCTTAGGCTCATCATTTCTACTCACTACTGTAACCCAATTCCCAGGAATATTCAACTCACACAGCTAGAAATGTACTAATCTGGGAGACAGATTACTATATACCCAGGCATAAAACTCAACATAAGAGCAAAACTTTTAGACCCACTCCCTATTTCTTTTACATTCTGAATAACGATAAAGTGCAATGCTTTCTAACCCTTATGTAGGAAATTAAGCCCTAGAGAGTAAGGTAACAGAATCTTTTTATTAAACCTGCCTTTATTGTCAACAAAGCCTAAAATTTTCTCCAAGTATAATGTGGAGTCATATTCATTGATCTCCACTTCCCAGTATTAATGTCCTTGGGTATTCCTCATTGTACCTAGTTGGTACAATGGTTGGTCTCTGTGACCAGCGGAACTTGGCCGAAGTTATTAGCATGTCACTTCTTAAGATAGCTCATACAAAAGCATGGCTTCTGCTCACTTTCTTGAATCATTCGCTCTGGGGAAAGCCAGGTGACAGGAAGGTACTAAATCCCTCCAGGAGCCAAGTGAATGAGTGAGCCATCTTTGAAATGACTCCTGCAGCCCTAGTCAAGCTTTCAAGATGATGTAACCCTGGCTGACAGTTTCATTGCAACCTCAAGCCAGATCCCAGCTGAGCTGTTCCTGGATTCCTGACTCAGAAATTGTGGGTGATAATACAAGTTTTAAGCTGCTAAATTTGGGATAACGTGCTACACAGGGATAACTAAGACATCAGGCAAAGACCATCCACTGTTTCTTGAATGGAATAAATAAAATTTGAATTATAACACTTTTGACTAAGATAGTAAACACTGAGTTAATTTTGTTAAAGACAAAATTTTAAATCCATGTTTGATGTTCAGTAAAAACAACTTAAAGAGCAACTAACTCATTCAACTATTAAGACTCCTTCCTCACTGCTAACAAAAAGAAAAAATTTTGAATATATTACCATCTGTAGTGAATGCATACCACTAATGAGATCACAGCCTAAAGTGTCAGGTATCTTTAACAATTACATTCAAAATATAGCAGCAGAAAGAAGACAACTCCTTGAATCTTTTTCTCTCATTGAGACTGAACTGCAGATACTGGACAGTGTTTCTAGCAAGTTCCAAAAGGTCTGAATTAGGAGGCTTTGATTAGACTTTGGCTATTTTAGATTTCAAAGAAATGAAAAAGTATTTCAAAAAACAAATTGGGAAATAGTAAACAATGACTACCTATAGCTGATCTCAAAATTCAACACAAAGTAGTGTGTGTGTGTTTTTTGACATATGCAAACATCACAGATTATTACTAGAACATCACATAAGTTTATTTCAGATGTAACAGCAATGTTAAAATCAACAAATTTAATTCTTAACTGCACCAAGTAAACTTAGCCATTTAAGTACTTTTAAAGTTATTCCCTCCAAAAAACTGAGGGAGCTTTTCTTTTCCACCCCACACACCATGGTTTCCCAATAGTTCTGTTTTTGGAGGACTTTCAATTGATGAGTAAACTGCTTTGGTGATATTTCAGAACTTCTTTCCCCATATGAAAACTAATCTGGACAAATTATATATTGCATAGATTTCTCTACAGATTTTTTTCTTTAGAACCCAAATACAATTGCCATCCAGTATAATTTTTTACCTATTCATCCCACGATAAAAACTGTCTGTCCTGAAAAATATGGTGGTTATATCCTGTAATCCAATCATCAAGTTAATAGAATAGTTTTACCTCAATAATAATTTTTATCATATTTCAAAATAACCAACTCAACATGGGGCCTTATTTCAGGCTTTACTGACTCATAAGCATATGAACTAGTGCCCAGCTTCTACCTCTTCTATATCTTCCTCCTCCGTAAGTGGATGGAATTATTTAATACAAGTCTGATGTAGGATGATTAACCCTTTACAAACATTTACAATTTAGGTTAAAGATATTGACTAGTGTGGAAAAAGAAACAGTATAATGATAGGGAGCCTACATACTCAATTCAAAATTTAATATTTTTTCCTCCTTAAATAACATGTACTTAATTGTCATGAGGCAGCTATTCGGTTTTCAATAACAACATTTAGGGATACATTCATAGGACTGATAGTCCAGGTGAAATGGTTATAGAAATAGAGGCAGTGTCATCTCAGAAAACTCATTTATATATCAAAATCTATTTTGATATCTGTAAGTTTACAAAAAGGCTGAATTCTTCAAACTAATTATGCCTTCTGTAACTCAAGCACTCTTTTCTTGGCAAGAGCAAGCGGAAGCTTATCCATAAGGTAAAGGTGCTTAATGCTAAACTTTTATTCTAAGCTTAGATTTAGACTGCTGAAGTAACTGATACCCAGGAAACCAGCATGGTCTTTCTACATTTTTACTATCTTAAGATTAGAACCCTATAAACTCATTCATCAACTATCTTCCTTTTCTGTATTATTGTTGGCACTCAACTAAGACTGCTGAAGTCTATTGTACTTTGTACTTTCACATTCTCAAATAAGAACTTAAGATTATAAAGTGTGTATAAACACTGTGTAAAATAATTTTGTCATTTAACATATTTGGAGAGATGAGACTTTCACAGCAGAATTTACATAAGAGGATAAATATTATGAAACAACCTTCCTTTTAAAGTCAAATGACAGAATCTTCAAACTCTATGCACTATTTTAAAGTCTAGTGAGATCATTTGTTGGGCCACCAATATTGGCAATCATAAAAATTTAAATATTGGAGATGGGACTATGGAGGAAAACAAGATAATTTCAGATGTCTCTTTTCTTACAAAGTTATCAACCTGTCAAAACCACTCCTTATGCACCAGAAAATGATCTGGCATAAACCAGTTCTATCAGTAGAGGTCACAGTGACATTTGCATTGGTAACACTTCTAGACTTTTACTTTTCCAAGAAAGAAGTAATATGTTTAACAATTCTCCCTCCCCCGAATCCTTAAACTTAGTATCATAGGCACAGAATGTAAGCAAATCTGGGATGTTCTCCAACAGATAATAGCACAGCTATGTCGTTCTCAAAAATACTGTCTAGATATTCTTTCCTCATAATCAAATGCTCAGTGGCCACACTTTTAACAGCCTGCATTAACTGACATTAAATGCATTTATTGTGCCACAAGTCCATCTAATCTTATCTTTAAGTATGTTTTAATATGTCCAATAGACAACACCTGCTTCAGGATTCTTTAGGGGTATTGACCTATAAGGACACCAACTCCATTTTTAAGGTTAGACTAACTACTGTGGGTTTACTGAAGAAAGGGGACAGGAGAAAAAAAAAGTAAGTCACAACAAACCTCTTTAGGTCAGTGTTAAAGGCCATATCTTTAGCTGGAATATTGGAAAAAAAATTAATTTCACCAGCTCACACTCTAAAAGTTAACGCCACTAATAACAATCAACAGCAGGAAAAATAAACCTGCTAACAACCAACCAACTCATGAGCAAAAAGCAGTTTAACTCAAATACTGAGACCAAAGTCTAACACTACCTACCCAAACTATCCCACCCACCCTCAGCCACCAATGAGGAAGGAAGAAATAATTGCTTAAACACACACACACACACACAAAATAAGCTTTGTATTTCTTACAAGGATAACAATAGTCCAACTCCTGAGATAGTACTTAGAAGGACAAAAGGTGGAGTTGAAGGCAATGTCTAGGGATTAGTATCCCACAAACAGTCGTGAAAAACCCAAAGTACCACAAACACACTAAACTTGTCTATGATTAGAGAACAAGATATTGCTACTGCTTTTTGTCTTTTGAAATATATAATATTTTGTAGGTTCTGCCCTTCAATGTGAAAGCAGGACATTAAAAAAAGTTAAAAATAAACTGAAATTGATACCCAAATTTTCGGGACCATATATCTTAACTGTGAAATAAACAGATCTATACCTCTCCTTCCTACAGTCAAACCACCTCACAAAAACAAGAAAACAAAAACAACCTAAACATGATTAATTTTGAAAGTATTAAAACTTTTAGAGGAAAGTGAAGGAAAGAAAGGAGGAAAAAAAAGAACAAGGAGGGGGAAAAGCTTCAAAACAAAGGGCTGGGGGGTGGGGAAATCAATGGGCCTCTCTTTTATTTGGCGACAAGCAAGTGCAAGAAAGTTCATTTGTAATTTGTTCAGTTGTCTGTCTTTTGCGCGTCTGCATTCTGGCCAGAAGGAACTTTGAGGTTTTTTTGCAGCACATGAGCATCTGCAGGCTCTATTCTCTTATAGTAGTTCTTCTTGGTCTCAATAATTTCAAAGCCAAACTTTCTGTAGAAGTCAATTGCTGATTCGTTGCTGATCTGGACATGCCTGAGATATAAGAAGTATCAGAAAAAAAAATTACTATTTCATAAGCTTTTATGTGTTCCCCACAGATAGCTTCAAATTGGTTGGAGGTGGAATATTGCTGACATTTGTTAGACTTTCTTTGAAATTACTAGTAATCAACAAAGATTAGGTATTCATTTCAGAAAACCTTCTGATGATAGACTTACACTTTTAACCTAGTTTTTACATTTGCAAGACAGTTGGCTGAGATTAGTGACTCAAGGAATAGTGATTATTCCTAAAATCAACAAAGGGCTAGCTATCATAACATTTTCTATTACAACAAGAGAAGATTTCTATAATTAAAAATGAATAATAACCACAAGGATGACTCAAAGACCACATTAACACACATAGAAAAAAAAAGATAAAAATAAAATATTAGGTCTCAAATGCCTGACTATATCCTTTGTGATTGATATAAAAACATGCTATTTTTTGAAAATAATTTGAGCTTTCTCAATTACTCCTCAAATAGCATTATAACTTAACCTCTCCCACTGTCAAAGTAAAAATGAGAATCTTAATAAACAACCCATTATTATGACCTATCCTTGGCTCTTAATCAGAGGTCTCTTAAGATCTAAGTATAATATCAGCCAGGTACTCTCTGATTTTTATAATTAAACTCTGCTGCTAATGAGCACCTAACTAAGAGACTTTAATCAAAACAGAGTGCAAACTGAGGGTTAAAGTAATATTAATGGATTCTTAAATTTAACAATTTAAATTTTAAATTATTTCATCCCTGTGACTTTGAAGCTCCCACCCCAACATACTAAAGCAAAACAAGAATGTTTTACCTCAGGTTTCTTAATCTATTATTAAAACAAAAAAATAATAACATCATAACCACTACGTCCATGGTGTTTCCAAAGGACAATGAAATAAGTGACCAGAATTAAAAAATTCTGTAAAGATTTCTATTGACAATTTATTAAACTCTTTAGATAATATTAAATATCACTGTACTTACAGATAGATGTTGTCAAAAGTGCCATCTTTTTCACAGATGTTTAAGACATGATTTAACATTTTAGTTCCTATTAACAAGACAAACAAATAAGTAATCTCATAAAGATCAATCTTTAAATTACACATAATGACTATCCTAACACTTACTGAGTCCTTATAGAATTTGAAGCAAACACTAGACATCCTGATTTTCTGCATATTTGTTCTCTTTCTATACTATGTATGTTTAAAACTGCTAGTAGAAAAGCAACCTTTATATACAAGACATCCCAGGTAGAAAGAAAACAGAAAAAACAAAAGGGACATTGATAACAAATCTATAGGATTTCCAATTGAATTATGTTAATAAATAAATATTATTTTTTAAAAATATTATTATTGATTTCAGAGAGGAAGGGAGAGGGATAGAAACATCATTGATGAGAGAGAATCATTGATTGGCTGCCTCCTGCATGCTCCACACTGGGGATTGAGACCACAACCCGGGCATGTGCCCTTGATCAGAATCAAACCCAGGATCCTTTAGTCCGCAGGCCGACACTCTATCCACTGAGCCAAATCAGCTAGGGCTAAATACTCTTCACCCTATATAATTCAGTAACCACTTCCCAGTATTCCTAAAAAAAATGCTTTGACTTACTGGGTCAGGAACAATGAATAATGTGTTTATGTTTCTTTGAAGAAAAAAAATAGTAATTTTACCTATTCCTAGCCTTCGGTATGGTGCCAGACATCCTAGTGTCATGATGTAAAGTCTCTTCTGATTCTGTGAATGATCCACTCTACAGCATACCGCACCGACTGCAATATCATTGAAATAGGCTGCCATGGAAAACATAAAGATATAACTTTCAACGGACAGAATAACACATTTTATTATGATAAGCGAAATAAGGCAGAGAAAGGTTAAGTATCACATGATCTCACTCATATGTGGAATCTAATAAACAAAATAAACTGTTGAATAGATCCAGAGAAACAGACACATGGAACCGACTGTAGAACCTCAGAAGGGAGGTGGAGGAGGGTAGGTAGATGGGAAGATACCGGCCAAAGAACTTGTATGCATATATGCATAACCCATGGACACAGACAATAGTAGGGTGGTGAAAGCCTGGGGAGGGGGAGAGGCTAGAAGGGTCAATTGGGGGGAAAAGGAGACATATGTAATACTTTCAAAAGTAAAGTTAAAAAAAGAAAGGTCAGTCCCCTTAGATTCCCAAGCTCCAGTGGTCCTTAGAGGGAGGGAGCTAGGTGGTGGGCAGCTGGGTGGCTGACTGGGAATGGCCATTCTGTGTGCTCAGGCTTTGGCATGAGGCACCCCGCCTGAGGGCATTTCCACTGCTGCACTGAGGGGACACCCATCTTCCGCTGGACTTGGAATTCCTGGAGAGCTACGTTTGTGAACAGCTGGCAACAGTTTCTTAACTCCCATATCTTCGTTTTCCTTTGTGTTGCATTTCAGAACATCCAGAAACCATGAACATGATCAACATTAGTAAATGAAGAGTTTGACTGCCATTTCCTCGATGAAGGCTTTACTGCCATGGACATTCTGGACCAAAAAATTAATAAGTCTCTTCTTCTGATGATAAGGATGCCTTGTATGTTGCGGACCTGTGAGACTTCTAAAGAAACATCTGAAATGGTTAAAAGCTCTTCCTCGGGGTCACTGACAGCAGAACTACAATGACAGTAGAACGATAGTGAAGACCCTTAGCTGCCATTGGGACAGGATTTGTCTGTGCCAACAAAACTGGAATACAATTGATGTAGAGTTTTGGGGGGCCCCCTTATAAACAAGTGTCTCAGATTAAATATGCTGCCAATAAAGGAGTCCAGATGATCACTTTCCATAGTAAGGTCAGGTTGATGAAAGTTGCCAGGGCACATCCAAAAGCAAAGTTGGTTTTGTGGATTGCCACTAAAGATTCCAAAGCTGTCTGTCACCTCAGTGTTAAATTTGATGCCCCACTCAAAACCAGCAGCAGGCTTCTTTTGGAACAGGCAAAGGAGCTAAACATTGATGCCATCAGTGTCAGCTTCCACATGGAAGTGGCTGTACTGACCCTGAGACCTTCATGCTGGCCATCTCTGATGCCCACTGTGTCTTTGATATGGGAGCTAAGGTTGGCTTCAACATGTATCTGCTGGATATTGGTGGTGGCTTTTCTGGACCTGAGGATGCAAAGCTTAAATTTGAGATTGCTAGTGTAATCAACCCAGCCCTGGATAAGTATTTTCCATCAGACTCGGGAGTGACACTCATAGCTGAGCCAGGCAGATACTATGTTGCATCAGCTTTCACACTTGCAGTTAATATCACTGCCAAAAAAAGAACAAACAGGCTCTGATGATGAAGAGGAGTTGGGTGAAAAAACCTTTATGTATTATGTGAATGATGGAGTATATGGATCATTTAATTGCATCCTCTATGATCATGTGCACGTGAAGTCCCTTCTGCAGAAGAAGCCCAACCAGATTAGAAGTATTATTCATCCAGCATCTGGGGGCCAGCATGTGACAGCCTCCATCACACTGTAGAGCAGTGTGGCTTGCCTAAGACGCATGTGGGGGACGGGATGCTCTTTGAAAACATGCGTGTTTACACAGTTGCTGCTGCTTCTACTTTCAATGGATTCCAGAGGCCGACTATCTACTATGTGCTGTTAGGGCTCACATGGCAACTGATGCAGGAAGTCCAGAACCACGACTTCCCACTTGAGGTGGAAGAGCAGGACGCCAGTGCTCTGCCTGTGCCTTGTGCCTAGAAGAGTGGGATGAAATGCCTCCCAGCAGCCTGCACTTCAATCATTCTTGTTGCTGTTATGGGGGGGTAGCTTGACTTAAGGGATTTGAGGGGGACCATTAACTTAATTATTGCTAGTTCTGAAATGTCTTTGTAAGTGGAGATGGCACAGATGGAGCAATGTGGAAGGCCTAGGCGACGGGGTCACACTTATCTGTGTTCCTATGGAAACTATTTAAATATTTTTTTATATGGATTTTTATTCAATGTTCAAACATGCTACTACAGAATGCCCCTCAGCTGCCAGGCAAGCATTTGTAGCTTGTACATTGGCACACAGGCCAGAGGCTGTGTTGTGACCTGTTTTAACAATGAAGTACCTTGAAAATTAAGGAAATTTTTCGTGTGTCCATTCCACACGGCTTGCCTTGCATGTGTTTTTACAAGTAGGAATCCATGTTTTCATTTCCCCAACAGCTGAGAAAACTGTCCCAGAGGACTTAAGAGTTGGTGATTTTTGTTATTTTGAAACTCCATTGACATGCTTTTTCCTGTTGGGCATTTTTGTTTTAAGTACATGAGTCCTGCATAAAGTTTGCTGTGGATTCTTGAAAGGAGTAGTAGGTCTAGCCCAATGCAGGTAGAAGGAACAGGATGAATCAGAGAGGCCATGTCCTCTGCTGATGACAGTGGCCAGCATCTGCCCACCCCGAATGTCCGTAGGTGGATATGACTGGAATGTCCAGATGTCCAGAGCCCCATGTTAACTAACTGGCCTGGTTCCATCACAGCCAGTGCCCAGGGAAGGTGCACGAGGCCCTTGGAACTCTGCCCACAGAGACAAGGGACATTCCCTTCCCACCTGGACTTCACTCCAGGGCAAGTTGCATAGTTAAAAGTCAGGAATGTAGTACAGCATTTGGCAGTCATCTTATTTTAATAAATTCAGCAACAATTAAAAAACAACACCATTTATGAGGACTAAACTGTTGCTATCAGCATTAAGTTTTATCAGCTACTTTGAATTTCAACAGCTTCAAAAACCTCCTACACCTTCTTAGAAATTTAATTCTCATCTAGATTAAAGCGAAATATGGGAAATCACACAGGCACACACTAAATAAAAGATGTAGCATTTCCATTTAAATTTCAAGTATTCTGCCTTGATTTCTCTGAGATTTTTCTCAGAATCTGGAGCACTTCCATTTCTTCACTTATAAAATAAGAAGATTAAACCTTCCTTCTCTGCTATTAAAAACTAAGGGTCAAGAACATAAATAAACAAATGAAGAAAAAAACCATATACCAAGTTTTGCTAGCTCGCCAACCTCCAGCACATCCTTGTAGAACTTGTCATTGTAGCTGACTGGAAAGATGACCTGGTTTAATCTCTTCAGCTGCTTAATATTGTGTGGTGTCACATCTCCCAGCTCGATCCGGCTACTGGAACAAACCAAAATGTACTCAATAAAATATAATTGGCTACATTTGTTAAAATGAACATATTAAAAAGGTACCAAATCTTTTTTACATGATTAAAAAATTTAATCTTTTTACAGTAACTTTTTATTTCTATGAAGATTAATACTATTTATAAGCAGATTTTGCCAGTCATTACATCGAGATTCAACTCATAGTTTTTACACACTTGTATACATTTAGAGACAAATACAGTAAACAAATATTAAGAAGTTCAGAACAGAAAAATTCAAGGTCTGGACAGAGGAACCAAGATGGCGGCATAGGTTAAACGCCGGAGTTTGCTGCCTCGAACAACCACTTCAAAAATACAACTAAAAGACGGAACGGACATCACCCAGAACCACAGGAATGCTGGCTGAGGAGAGATTCTACAACTAGAAGGAAAGAGAAATCCATACCGAGACTCAGAGGAGGCGCAGTGCGGAGGTGAAATACTAAGGTTTGGAGTGCATGTGGAGCGGGCCGGCGGCGGAGGGCGCGGTTGCTGTTTTCAATAGGGAGGGAGTTTCAGACTCTGAGCTCCAGATCCGGGCGAGTCTCTAGGGACCCAGACTCAAACGGGAGAAGCGAGAAGGCAGCTTTCGCAGAGCCGCTGGGGACGGAACTGAGAGCAGCCATAACTGCTCGCTCCGCCCACCCTGTAGATCCCCTGGGACCCGCCCCGCCCCGCCCAAGCCCTGCATAGAAGCATTTGCCGGATAGCCTCAGGCAAAGGTTAGATTAGCACCACCCTAGAGATTCAGCACAGAAGCTCTCCCACTGCAGACACAGCTGACTCTCATAGCCAGTTAGCCTGGAGGTCAATTCACCCCTAGTATTGCCGACAACAATCAAGGCTTAACTACAATAAGACTGCGCACAAAGACCACAAGGGGGTGCACCAAGAAAGCATAAAAAATGCGGAGACAAAAAAACATGACAGAAATGGAGGATATAGAGCTAAAAAACGCACTTTTGAGGGCTTTCAATAATTTGCTAGAAACTGCCGATAAACTTGATGAGAGCCTCAAGAAATCTAATGAGACCCTCGATGCTGTGATAAAGAACCAACTAGAAATTAAGCATTCACTGGCTGAAATAAAGAATATTATACAGACACACAACAGCAGACCAGAGAAGCGCAAGAATCAAGTCAAAGATTTGAAATGCGAAGAAGCAAAAAACATCCAACCGGAAAAGCAAAATCAAAAAAGAATCCGAAAATACGAAGATAGTGTAAGGAGCCTCTGGGACAGTTTCAAATGCACCAACATCAGAATTATAGGGGTGCCAGAAGAAGAGAGACAGCAAGATATTGAAAACCTATTTGAAGAAATAATGACAGAAAACTTCCCCCACCTGGTGAAAGAAATGGACTTACAGGTCCAAGAAGCACAGAGAACCCCAAACAAAAGGAATCCAAAGAGGACCACACCAAGGCACATCATAATTAACCCTTTGCACTCCGAACCATTCTGGACATTGGCTACCAGCTACTCGACGCTACTTTGCGGCGGAAACGTGCATTTACAGACCCTCGTATTATTTAGTATAATTTTGGAACCAAGTACCGTATTATAATGATATTGGACTTATATGAATTGGGTGACATCGAGGAATGTATATTTGCAAAAAAAACAATATTTTATTGTTTATAATTTTGTACAGTATGATAAGTTTTGTAACACTCCCCAATATGCATTGCAGGCTGATTAGTGCATGTTTGACAGTAATAAGTGGTTTGACGCCTGCCACCAGGTGTTTTCCTGTTAGAACACACACTGCAGTCCCATTTCTTTGTCCCACATCGGGAATATGTAGTTTATTGTTTAATCCGACACAAAACCCGCTGACATTTCTTGTATATATCTTAGTAATTTTACGATATTTTGATTTAATTTCTTGGCCATTTCAAGATAAAACTTCAGGGAAACATGCATGTCTCAAAAAGTTGCGTTGAAATAACTCAATTCCCCGTAATCACTAATAAACTGCAATGTCCCCTGAGAGGGGGCATCCGAGTGATATGCTAGAATGCCGATGTCCCCTGAGAGGGGACAGCGGAGTGCAAAGGGTTAAAATGCCAAGAGCAAAAGACAAAGAGAGAATCTTAAAAGCAGCAAGAGAAAGAAACTCAGTTACCTACAAGGGAATACCCATACGACTGTCAGCTGATTTCTCAACAGAAACTTTGCAGGCCAGAAGGGAATGGCAAGAAATATTCAAAGTGATGAATACCAAGAACCTACAACCAAGATTACTTTATCCAGCAAAGCTATCATTCAGAATTGAAGGTCAGATAAAGAGCTTCACAGATAAGGAAAAGCTAAAGGAGTTCATCACCACTAAACCAGTATTATACGAAATGCTGAAAGGTATCCTTTAAGAAGAGGAAGAAGAAGAAAAAGGTAAAGATACAAATTATGAACAACAAACATGCATCTATCAACAAGTGAATCTGAGAATCAAGTGAATAAATAATCTGCTGTACAGAATGAACTGGTGATTATAGTGAATCAGGGACATAGAAAGGGAATGGACTGACTATTCTTGGGGGGGAAAGGGGAGTGGGAGATGCGGGAAGAGACTAGACAAAAATCGTGCACCTATGGATGAGGACAGTGGGTGGGGAGTGAGGGCGGAGGGTGGGGTGGGAGCTGGGAGGAGGGGAGTTATGGGGGGAAAAAAAAGAGGAACAAATGTAATCTGAACAATAAAGATTTAATAAAAAAAAAAAAGTTCAGAATTATATGCTATATAAATGCCAAAGTTTTCCTTGTCGTCTCTGGTTCAGAAAATTTAAAAACATCTCTTACTGATCAAAAAGAATGATGATTGATGATATCTAATATTGGCAAGATGGTAGCAAATGGGATTCTTATACTCTTCTGATGGGAATGTCAGTGGCTATATCTTTAGAAAACAATCTAGCCGAAACCGGTTTGGCTCAGTGGATAGAGTTCGGCCTGCGGACTGAGGGGTCCCGGGTTCGATTCCGGTCAAGGGCATGTACGTTGGTTGCGGGCACACCCCCAGTGGGGGATGTGCAGGAGGCAGCTGGTGGATGTTTCTCTCTCATCGATGTTTCTGACTCTCTATCCCTCTCTCTTCCTCTCTGTAAAAAATCAATAAAATATATTAAAAAAAAAAAAAAAAAAGAAAACAATCTAACACTATATATCAAAAATTCTAAAAAGGTATCTCCTTTCTCCAACTAATTCCACTCTAGAAATTTATTCTAAGAATATAATCCAAAATTATAGTAACAGAGCTGCCAACAAAAAAAATATTTTTAATAGCTCAAGTCAATTTTACTACCATAAAGGTTGATCAAATGGGATAAGACAAACCTGAACAAACAGCATCTACATAATTTTTCTTCCTACTATCATTAACAATATCATTAGTAAAGTTGCTTATATACATTGTCTTCTTAAAAATTTTAACAGGTGATAAAAACATTAAAAGAAAACATCAAATAAAAATGAGTTAAAAAATAAAACAATCTGATACCAACCAAGCAGCTAGAAAACTATGTAGATCCTACCTACTCGTTCAGTGCTAGTTCCAGATCACAATGACATTGGTCAACAGCAGGAAATACAAACAATACACCCTAATTCAGCAGTCACCAACCTTTTGGACCTCATGGACCACCAGTGGCCCGTGGATCACCAGTTGGCGACCGCTTCCCTAATTAATCATTTGCAATACAGGCACATAGATTTTTAAAACTCTGTTGGAGACATGGCTAAACAAAAATGTTGCTCATCACACTTTTATAACAGCAAACAAAACTAAACAAAACAAAAAACTGAGTGTCATCACAAGGGAACTGGCTAAATAAAGCATGAACATTAATATACTAGAGGCCCCGCGCACAAAATTCATGTGCGGGTACAGCCCCTAGGCCTGGCCTAGATCAGGACCATCTTCCCCCCAATCAGGCGACTGGAGCCTGCTAGCCGGGGAAAGGGACCAAGAGGTGGTCAGTGTGCCTCATAGTGACTGGTCCAGCAGTCATTCTGCTGTTAGGATCAATTTGCATATTACCCTCTTATCAGTACAGAAAGACAGTGCTGATATATTGTTTTACGGGGTGAAAAGCATATTCCAACTACATATTCCAACTACATATACATACTAGTATATATGTATACTAGAGACCCGATGCATGAAATTCATGCAAGAGTAGGCCTTTTTTCCCCCTGGCTGCCGACACCAGCTTCCCTCCGGCACCCGGGACCCAGGCTTCCCTCACAGCCCTGGCTTCGTCCAGAAGGTTGTTCATTCTAATTAGCATATTGCATTTTTATTATTATAGATATAAAAATTATGATCTACGTTTTATTAATACATACAAAAATGTTTAAAGCATATTCCAAAAGACCCTGGCTGGGTAGTTCAGTAGGTTAAGAGCGTCATCCTGATATGCCAAGGTTGCAGGTTAGATCTCCAGTCAGGGCACATAAAAGAAGCAACCACTGAATACATAAACAAGTGGGACAACAAATAGAGATTTCTCTCTCCCCCTAATATCCATCAATCAATAAAAAAAATTTAAAAGCATATTCCAAAGAACGTGGTCAAAATTGTAGGTAATTTTTAACACAACATCCTCTGAAATATTAAAATTTAGATAATTAGAAAACAATAAAATGTATTACAGTTCTTAAAAAAAAAACAACTCTCCCCTCCTTCCCCATTACAGACCATTATGTTCATTTGGAACTTTAGCCTTCTGTCTCAATTCTTTCTTTTTTATTTTGTTTTACATTTAATTGCGAGCAACTACCCTTGAACATCTTGTATGTCTTCTTAAAATCTGAACATTTTACCCCAAACCTTTTCATTATTAAAATGTAGTGGGCTCACATACCTACCATTTACCATTCACAATTTTTTTTTTATTGGCAGATACCGATTGTTATGTTATAAAATACAGGATTCCTTAAAATATAGGATCACATCTTATATAAATACTAGTGGCCTGGTGCACAGATTCACGTACATTGCAAGGGAATCTGGTGCAGGTGAACCAGATTCGGGGCTGACTAGGCCCCAGCAGCAACCTAACCTACCAGTCAGAGCGTCTGCCCCCTGGTGGTTATAACTATATATATATATATATATACACACACACACACACACACACACACATTTATAAATGTTA
Organism: Myotis lucifugus; assembly: GCF_000147115.1. Taxonomy (NCBI): domain Eukaryota; kingdom Metazoa; phylum Chordata; class Mammalia; order Chiroptera; family Vespertilionidae; genus Myotis; species Myotis lucifugus. Next base: position 3,456,320 of record NW_005871185.1, read on the forward strand.
TTTTTTAAAAGAATTTCTCCCATTTAATTAACACATCCATCACCTCACATTGTTATCATTTTTGATGTGTGGGAACATTTAAGTTCTACTTTCTTAGCAAATTTCAATTATATAATACAGTGTTAACTATAGTCACCGTATTTTACATTAGATCATCAGACCTTATGCATTTTGTAGCTAAAAGTTTGTACCTTTGTACCAATCTCTCCCTACTTCCTTACCCTGGCAACCACTTTTCTACTGTTTGAGATTTTTCTTAGATTCCATATGTAAGTGATACCATGCAATACTTGCCTTTCTGTCTTTTTTTAAGGTTCCACATACAAGTGATACCATGCATCATAATGCTATTCTTCAACTTAGTATATAGCACTACAAACTGGGTACAGTAATTTCTTTAACTATAATATAGCTTCATCAGTTATATTTATAGCACACTACCTAAAAATCACTCTAATGCACTTAAAAAAAATTTTAGTCTCTGGCCTTGGCTGGGTGGCTCAGTTGGCTGGAGCATCATCCCGCACACCAAAATGTGGTGCGTTCGATACCCAGTCAGGGCACATACAGGAGGCAATTAATTGATGTTTCTCTCTCTCTGTCTCCCCCTTCCTCTCTCTCTCAAATCAATAAACATTCTCAGGTGAGGATTAACAACAACAATACACAAAAAAATTTAGCTTCTGTATTTTAAAAGTGATCGAGCCTGGCAGGTGTGTGGCTTAGTAGTTAAGTGTTGATGTATGAACCACGAAGTTGAGGTTCCATTCCCAGTGGGGGGGTGGGGGGGGGGATGGGCATGTAGGAGGCAGCCTATCGGTGATTCTCTCTCGTCATTGATGTTTCTGTTTCTCTTTCTCCCTTCCTCTCTGAAATCAATTAAAAAATATATATATTTTTAAAAAGTTATTAAGCCCTGGCCAGTGTGCTCAGTGTTTAGTGTCGGCCTGCACAGTGAAGGGGCCGCAATCGATGTGTCTCTCTCACATTGATGTTCCCCTCTCTCCATACCCCTCCTTTTCCACTCTCTCTATAAATTAATGGAAAAAATATCGTTGGGTGACGATTAACAACAACAAGAAAAAGCAATTGAAAAATACATTATGAAGTTCAATACTAAACAATAATAAAGAAAAAATTAAAAAACCCAGAAGTCAAGCTTCTAAATTATAAGTGAAAGAACTTCAATTAAAAAAAATTTTAAGAATTATTTCTGGGTAATCACCAGGATTCATATATAATAGTATTTATAATTTTTAAAAGGATCAAAACCAGGTCTTTCTTGTCTTTATACAGAAGGAGAAGGTGGTTAAAGTGCAGTGTGCTAGACGAATCTAATAAAAGTTAACTACTAAAAAAAAGTTTTCACTGGGGTAGACAGATCAAAGCCTAAATATAGAACACAATATTGAATCATTAGGGAATAGGCAGTTTAATCTTTCCTTGCATAATTTTAAAATATACATGTTTTGATTTACTAAATAAAACAGAAAAAAAACAGGCTATTACCATAGAAATTACTTAGGAAATGAAAATATCCTATAAGATTTAGACCAGAAATAACTGATATATAGTCTTTCAATATTTTCTATAGACAAACAGGCAGATACATACATATTTTAAAACAGAATTTTAAAACTATAATAGAATTGTTTGGTAGCTATTTAAGAAAGGAATTAAGCAAGTTTGATTATTAATAGACTGCCAGAATATGCTATGAACAGAATTTTAAAGTGGCTATTAAATGTAACTGTCAGCAAACTTCACCTTCAAATACAGTTTAACTCTGATTGAAATGGAATACTTCTGTAATCCTGATCACTTAGCTCTGAATTATTTTAAGAAGTGGATATTCTAAATATAGCAGAGTAGCCCTGGCTGGTTTGGCTCAGTGGATAGAGCGTCGGCCTGTGGACTGAAGGGTCCCAGGATTGATTCCGGTCAGGGACACATGCCCGGGTTGTGGGTTCGGTTCCCATTGCGGGGAGGGCGGCCGATCAATGATTCTCGCTCATCATTGATGTTTCTCTCTCTCTCCCTCTCCCTTCCTCTCTGAAGTCAATAAAAATACATACATACATACATACATAAATAAAGCAGAGTAATATTACCAACTTATATAATTTAGCAAAGAATGTGTAGTATCAAAGGCATAAACATAGAGGGCTATGTAGAAATATTAAGAAAACAAGAACATCACTTGAATAGAGCTTTAAAGAATTCTAACTGTAGATCTAAAATTTTCTAGAGTTCTCACAAACATCAAAGTTGCTTACTCAAAGCATAAATCAGTTATTTCAATATATGAACACCTATGTGCTAACACCTGGAATGCAAAGGACTTTACACCTAAGCATATATAATACAATATGCTAGTAATAGCACATGCACACAAAGTATAAAAATAATACTAGAAATGATCCTGAGAAAGGTTGTGAAGGATGACTAGGAGTTTGTTTTGTGGGAGGGCAAAAAATGCATTCTAAGGAAAGGGTAGAACATGAACAAAACAGCAATTATGAATTCCCAAAACTATAGGCAATGTAATACAGTAAGACAAAGTATGTGTTGTGTAAATGTGGAAGCTGGGGTTGGAGAGGAAGGAGAACAAATTTTATGAGGACTTGCACATCAAGATAGTATGCTTCGTGTATTTTCAAGTTACGTTATTAAGAGCATAAACATTTAGGACTGTTATGATTTGATCCTTTTATCTTTTTTTGCTGTACTAGTCCTTATCTTTTTTTTAAAAAAAATATATTTTATTGATTTTTTACAGAGAGGAAGGGAGAGAGATAGAGAGTTAGAAACATCGATGAGAGAGAAACATCGATCAGCTGCCTCCTGCACACCCCCTACTGGGGATGTGCCTGCAGCCAAGGTACATGCCCTTGCCCGGAATCGAACCTGGGACCTTTCAGTCCGCAGGCCGATGCTCTATCCACTGAGCCAAACCGGTTTCGGCTAGTCCTTATCTTAAAACCTACTTTGGCCTGGCTAGCACATCACAGTTCAATTCCCAGTCAGGGCACATGCTGGGTTACATGCTCAATCTTCAGTGTGGGGAGTGTGGAAGGCAGCTAATCAATGATTCTCTGTCATCACTATTTCTAAGTCTCTCTCCCTCCCTCTCCCTTCTTCTTTAACATACGATTTTCTTTTAATCAATGTCCCATAGTTTATCTTTTAGCATACTTTTAACTTTTTTTGTGTGCTTATATTTGTAAACAGTATGTAAACAGTATGTACTTAAGAGTCTTATTCCTTTAATCTGATAATTGGAGCATTTACTCTGTTTAGATTTAAGGTAATTATTAATGGGGTCTATTCAAACCCATCAGTAATTTTCTATTTCTATCAACTATTAGCTGTCCCTCGATTTTTCAGCCTTATTAGGGGGTCAATTTTCTTAGCTTTTATTTATTTTTAAAATCATGTTATATTTTCCAATTACAGTTGACATATAATGTATCATCAGTTTCAGGTGTATACCTCAGTGAGTAGACATTATATAACTAAGCAATCATCCTGATAAATCTTGTATCACCTGACACCATACATAGTTATTAGATTATTATTGACTATACTAGAGGCCCAGTGCATGGATTTGTGCAGCGGTGGGGTCCCTCAGCCTGGCCTGCGCCCTCTTGCAATTCGGGACCCCTCAGGAGATGTTGGACTGTCAGTTTCAGCCGGCAACCTGCAGTCCAGCATCCCCCAAGGGATGCAGTAGTATGCGAAGCAGCAGGCAGTCGGGGAGGAGCCTGGGCCAGGTGCCATGCCACTTCCACTCATCCCGGCCCCTCTGCACCTGCTGCTGCTGCGCTTGCCAGCTGTGAGCCCAGCATCTGGCGCCCGTCAGTCAGCGAAGTGGTGCTCCCACTGTGGGAGTGCACTGACCATCAGGGGGCAGCTCCTGTGTTGAGCATCTGCCCCCTGGTGGTCAGTGCGTGTCATAGTGACTGGTCGTGTGGTCACTTATGCTTTTACATAAACAGATTCCCTATGCTGTACTTTACATCCCCATGACTATTCTGTTACTACCAATTTTTACATTTTAACTCCTTCACTTTTTTCATCCAACCCCCAAATCCCCTCCCATCTGGCAACAAAAATATGTTCTCTGTATCTATGAGTCTGTTTTGGTTCTGATTGTTCCTTCATTTTGTTTTAGTTTCTTTTAGACTCAATTGTTGACAGGTATGTATTTTTATCGTTTTACTGTAAGATTTTTAATCTTTCCCCCCCCCTTCTTCTTAAAGAAGATCTTTTTAATATTTCATATAATAAGGGTTTGGTGGTGATTGAATCCTTTAGGTTTTTCTTGTCTGGGAAGCTCTTTATATGGCCTTTAATTCTAAATGACAGCTTTGTGGGTGATCTCGGTTGTAGGTCCTTGATTTTCATCACTTTGAATATTTCTTGCCAAACACTTCTGGCCTGCAAATTTTCTGTTAATAAGTCAGCTGACAGTTTTATGGGAGATCCCTTGTAGGTAACGAACTGCTTTTCTCTTGCTGCTTTTATCAGTCTCTCTTTGTCTTTAATCTTTGGCATTTAAAGTATGCTGTGTCTTGGTGTGAGCCTATGTGGGTTCATCTTGTTTGGGACTCTCTGCACTTCCTGGATATATACGTGTATTTCCTTTATCAGGTTAGGGAAGTTTTCTGTCATGTTTTAAAATAGGTTTTCAAATTTCTTGTGCTCTCTCTTCACCCTCGGGCACCCCCATAATGTGAATGTTAGTATGCTTAAAGTTGTCTTAAAGGCTCCAATTACAATCCTATTTGGGGGTTCTTTTTAATTTTTGCTGTTCTAATTGGGTATTTTTTGTATCCTTATATTCCAAATTGCTGTTTGGTTTCTCAGCTTCATCTACTCTACTATTAATTCCCTGTAAATTATTCTTCATTTCAGTTAGTGTACCCAAATTGGAAAGGAGGAAAGAAAACTATTATTCACAGATGACATGATATTTATATAAAAAACCCCTAAAGATTCCACCAAAAAACTGTTATAGTTAATCAATGAATTCGGCAAAGTAGCAGGATACAAACTTAACATCCAGAAATCAATGGCATTTTCATACACCAATAATGAACTCCGAGAAAGAGAAAAAAAAAAAATCCCATTTACCATTGCAAAAACAAAAAATTAAGATACTTAAGAGATAAATTAAACCAAGAAGGTAAGAGAACTGTACTCAGAAAACGATAAGACACTAAAAAAGGTACTAAAGGAATATATAAACAAGTGGAAATATATACTGTGTTCATGGATTAGAAGAATTAACATCATTAAAATGTCCATACCACCCAAAGCAATCTATAAATGCAATGCAATCCCTATTAAAATACAAAGAGCATATTTCACAGATCTAGAGTAACTATTCAAAAAATTTATACAGAACCAAAAAAGACCCCAAATAGCCTCAGAAATCTTGAAAAAGAGCAAAGTTGGAGGGATCACAATATCAGATATCAAACTATTCTAACAAAGCCATTATAATCAAAACAGCCTGGTACTGACACAAGAACAAGCACATAGAGCAATGGGACAGAACAAAGGTCCCAGAAATTGACCCACACCACTATGGTCAAGTAATATTTGACAAAAGAGGTAAGAGAACACACTAGAGCAAAGACAGTCTCTTCAATAAATGGTCCTGAAGCCCTGGCTGGTTTGGCTCAGTGGATAGAGCGTCGACCTGCGGACTGAAGGGTCTCAGGTTCGATTCTGGTAAAGGGCACATGCCCAGGGTTGCGGGCTCAATCCCCAAAGTGGGGGCAAGCAGGAGGCAGCCAATCAATGATTCTCTCTCATCACTGATGTTACTATTTCTCTCTCCCTTCCTCTCTGAAATCAATAATACATATTTTAAAAAATAATAAATGGTGCGGAAAAATTGTACAGGTATATGCAAAATGAAAATACACCATCAACTTACACCATACCCAATAAACTCAAAATGGATAAAAGACTTAAGTGTAAGATGTGAAACCATAAAAATTCTAGGAGAAAACATAGGCAATAATATCTCAGACATCTCATTTACTGGTAGTAGTATTTTTGCAGATGCAACTCCTAGGGCCGTGGTCGGCAAACTGCGGCTTGCGAGCCACATGCAGCTCTTTGGCCCCTTGAGTGTGGCTCTTACTAAGCCTTAGGAGTACCCTAATTAAGTTAATAACAATGTACCTACCTATATAGTTTAAGTTTAAAAAATTTGGCTCTCAAAAGAAATTTCAATCGTTGTACTGTTGATATTTGGTTCTGTTGACTAATGAGTTTGCCGACCACTGTCCTAGGGCAAGAGAAACAAAGGAAAACAAACAAATGGGAGTACATCAAACTAAAAAGCTTGCACTGCAAAAGAAACCACCAACAAAATGAAAAGGGAACCCACTGTGTGGGAGAACATCATCACCTGACACCTGCCAGAAGGGCTATTATCAACAAAACAACTAACAAATGCTGGTGAGGATGTGGAGAAAAGGGAACCCTAGTACACTGCTGGTGAGAATGCAGACTGATGCAGCCACTGTGGAAAACAGTATGAAGGTTCCTCAAAAATTTAAAAATGGAACTGCCTTTTAAGCCAGTGATCCTACTTCTGGGAATAAATCCCAAGAATTCCAAAACACCAATCAGAAAGAATACATGCACCCCTACATTCATAGCAGCATTACTTACACTAGCCAACATCTGGAAACAGCCCAAGTACCCATCAGTAGATGAGTGGATTAAAAAGGTATGGTACATTTACAAAATGGAATACCAAGCGGCTGCAAAAAAGAAGGATCTCTTACCATTTACCATAGCGTGGACGGTACTGGAAATTATTATACTAAGCAAAATAAGCCAGTTAGAGAAAGACAAATATCACATGATCTCACTTATACTAGTATGTGGAATCTAATGAACAAAATAAACTGATGAACAAAACAGGTCCAGCAGTATGGATGCATGGAATAGACTGACAGACCTTAGAGGGGAAGGGGGTTTTAGGGAGAATGGGAAGAGATTAACCAAAGAACAAATGTAAATATATGCATAGCACATGGACACAGGCAATAATAGTGTGCAGAAGGCCTGGAGTGGGGTGGGGGCTGGTAAAGTGGGACAAAGGGACAAAAAATTGGATATATCTGTAATACTGTCAACAATAAGAAAATGAATGCAGCCCTGACTGGTTTGGCTCAGTGGCTAGAGCGTCGGCCTGCGGACTGAAGGGTCCCGGGTTCAATTCCAGTCAAGGGCATGTACCTTGGTTGAGGGCACGTCCCCAGTGGGGGGTGTGCAGGAGGCAGCTGATCAATGTTTCTCTCCCACCAATGTTTCTAACTCTCTATCCCGCTCCCTTCCTCTCTGTAAAAAATCAATAAAATATTTTAAAAAATAAAATGAATGCAAAAAAGATGTATGCCATTCTAATAGGTGTGCAGTGATATTTCATTGTGGTTTTAATTTGTATGTTTCTCAATAACACAATTTTTCACATATTTTCATGTACAGCAGAACTTTGGTTCTCAAACATAGTTCATTCCGGAAGGCTGAGAAGCAATTTGTTAAAAAACCGAACCATTTTTCCCATTAGAAATAATATAAATGAAATTAATCTGTTTGAGACCCCCAAATTATTTTCCTATTTTGACCTTCCTTATACAGTACATGTCTGATGTACTGATTAATCTATAAATAAACTCTTAAAAAAAGGACTTCAAATGTAAGTGAAAATAAAAGGAAATATACAGTAAATAATGAAAATTTATATACACTGGAACTTACTGTACCTTTAATGTTGATAGCTACTGATGACTGAATATGGAGAGGAGGGATGCAGAGATTATTGTTTGGAAAGGGAGTCCCTTTCCATGAATATGTCAGGTAGCTATTTTGGGGTTGTCTCTCTGCTCCACTAGAACTTGCTTCTGGCTCATTGGGCCTCTGTCTCACTAAAAACCTATGCAGTGATGTGTGTTTTAACATCTGCCTGAAGTAAAACATTGCACTGTCATTGAACAAGTTTATTGTAGTTTGCTACTTCTTTGTCATGGTGATATTTCTTCCCATTTCTTTGATTAGTGAAGTAGGAATATCTCCCCTTTTTTCCTCCTCCTCCTTCTCTTTCTCCGAAAGCTCATCAGCTGCCCTTGGTTACTGCTTCCTCGGAAGGTCTTGGAGTTCCTCTGTGGTCAGTTCAGTATTGTGTTCTCCACCAAGTCCTCCACATTATCATCATCTATCTCCAAGCCCAGGGACCTGCCCAGAGACATAGTAACTTCCACAACAGACACAGGCCACAATTCCTTCCAGGCTAATTGCATGGTCCTGGAAGACAACCCCCCACCCTGCTTTGTCTATGAGCTCAAGCAAATGAGGATATATTAAAATGTTCTTCCAGAACTCCGAGGGTTAAATTAGTTTCAGAGATCACCTCAAAACACCTCTAAAACAGTGCCTTTGTGTAAAGTTTCTTAAAATTAGAAATGACCTGCTGGTCCATGGCCTGGATGAAAACTGTGTTAGGTGACAAGAACCTAGCAGTAAAGAAGCTGTACTCCTCTACCAACTTGGCCTTCAAATCAAGGGTGAACAGGAGCATTCTCCATTACAAGAAGTGCCTTGAGTATCAACTGTTTTTCCCAGAGGTATTTCTCCACACGTGGGGAAAACACTTCATGAATTCACTCCATAAAAAATTGTCTGGACTGACCAGTGTTGCTCAGTGGTTGATTGTTGACCTATGAACCACAGTTTGATTCCAGTCAGGGCACATGTCCAGGTTGTGGGCTGGATCCCTGTCCCTGGAGTGGGGCATGCAGGAGGCAGCCAATCAATGATTCTCTCTCATCATTGATGCTTCTCTCTCTTCTTCTCTGAAATCAATAAAAATACTTTTTTTTTCTTCAAAATTGCCTGGTTGGTTACCCAAGCTTTGCTATTAGCCCTCCATATCGCATTCAACTTGTTTTTCATGACAATACTTTCCTTGAAGACTCGTGAATTTTCAGAATGATATACGAGTAGAGCCTTCAACTTATAAGTCCCCACTTGCATTCCCAAGCAACAATAACGTCAGCCTGCCTTTCATTGGCAGTGACTTCTCTTCCTGTGTGAGATAGCTCCTCTTTGGCATTTTTGTCCAGAAGAAGCATGCCTTTATCACAATTGAACACTTGTTGGGGAACAAATCCCTCAGCCTGTATGTATTCCTGAAATTCTGTCACAAAATTATCAGTAGCTACTTTGTTAGAACTGGTAGCCTCTCCATGACTTACTATACTATGAATGCAACTTGTCTTAAATTTATTGAATCACCCCCTACTAGCCTTAAACGAATTACTTTCAGCATCTATTCCAGGAATGTCTTTCAGGTCAGCATACAGCATCACTTTTTCACATATCATTGCCTCCTAAATGCTATCACTAGCTAAATACTATTCCTTCATACAAGTCGCCAAGTTTTCTACCTCTTCAATTGTCTGTGATTCTTGTTGGCCTCTCTCTGTTTTAAAATTGTGCTATTTCACCATACCAGATCAGTTAGCCAGATCAGACATGCAAATACTTTACAATTATTTCTTTTTTTTAACCTCTAATCGTTGTTCTCACAACTTTCCTTTTCACTTTGCTGCTATCACTAACCTTGGCAGGACCCATCATAACTTACTGTACATATCCTATATAATAAAGAGGTAATATGCAAATTAACCCTCATGCCCTCACAAAGATGGCTGCCTATGACCAGGCCGGCAGAGGGGTTAGTGAGGGACGACCAAACGACTGAACAAGCAAGCTGCATGGGGTGACCAGGCCATCAGGGGGGTTAGTGAGGGATGACCAAACGACTGAATAGCAGGCTGTGTGGGGCAACCAGGCTGGCAGGGGGGCTGTGAGGGGCAACCAGGCCGGCAGCGGGGGTAGTTGGGGGCGACCAGGCCAGCAGGGGGGGCAGTTAGGGGCAACCAGGCCAGCAGAGGGGGCAGTTGGGGGCGACCAGGCCAGCTGGGGGTGGGGTGGGGGAGGTGAGGATGACCAGGCCATCAGGGGGGGCAGTTGAGGCCAATCTGGCCAGCAGTGGGGGTTAGGGGTGACCAGGCCGGCAAGGGGGGGGGGGAGCAGTTAGGGGCAATCAGGCCGGCAGGTGATTAGGCTGGCGGGGGGTGGGGTGGGGTGGGGGGGGGCAGTTAGGGGTGACCAGGCAGACAGGCAGGTGAGCGATTAGGAGCCAGCGGTCCAGGATTGTGAGAGAGATGTACAACGTCCTCAATCCACAAGCAAAAATGAAGTATAAACAGTTTCTGCTATCGGTGGCGAGAGACTGGATAACGGATGACAATAATGAAGGCTCTCCGGAACCAGAGACAAATCTGTCCAGCCCTTCCCCTGGGGGTGCAAGGAGAGCACCTCGTAAAAATCCACCCAAAAGGTTGTCAGGTGATATGAAGCAGCATGAACCTACGTATATTCCAGCGAGTGGAAAGAAAAAATTTCCTACGAGAGCCTGCAGAGTTTGTGCCGCCCATGGAAAAAGGAGCGAAACTAGATACCTATGTAAATTTTGTTTGGTCCCTCTTCATAGAGGAAAATGTATTACGCAGTACCATACGTTAAAAAAGTACTAGAAACTTTAATTGTTTAATTGTTTTTGTAAATAAAAATAATAAAAATGTTATAATTATTGAAAAACAACACCTAAAGTGCATTATGATCTGTAGTTATGATGATTTAAATAATGTGCAGTTTGCCCAAAAATGTGCGGTCCCTGGCATATGTCTTAGAGATTTCTATGCGGTACGAAATGTGTTAATAGTTTTTCACATATCAGAAATTTTACATTTTGATGAATTTCCTTTGTGAGTCATGCTTTTTGGTGTCAGAAGAAATCTTTGCCTAAACCAATGTCACAAAGATTTCTAGGTGCATGAAGTCCATCCCCCACCCCTTAACATCCCCCTCACTTTTCTTTCTAAACAGCCTTCTTGAGGTTTAATTTCTTATAGCAGAAAATACACCTGTTTTAAGTACACAATTTAATGATTTTTAGACTTTACAAAGTTGTGCAACCATCACCTCACTTCAGCTTTAGAACATTCACACCACATCCCAAAATTCCCATATGCACTATTTGATGTAAAACCAAAGCCACCCTCTAAACCTACTTTCTATAGATTTGTCTTTTCTGGACATTTCATACAAATAGAATCATACATGTGATTTTTTTTGCAACAGATGTCTTTCATGCAGCATAATTTTTTGAGTTTCATCCATGTTATACTATGTCAACAGTTGAATAGTATTCCATTATATGACTATGGCACATTTTTTAAACCCATTTACCACCTGATGGGCATTTTAACTCTATTTACTCTGTGGCTATCTACACTAATAAAAGAGAAAGATGCAAATTGACCATACCTTTGAGACGCCCACCAGCCAATCAGGAGTATGCAAATTAACCCAACAAAGATGGCGGGTTAATTTGCATACGCAGGCGCCCAGCGGCGGGGTGGGACACTTGCATCGTCGCCATGGCGAGGATGCAGGTGTTCAGCACTGCCCCAGTTGCTCTGGGCCTCAGGGCAGTGTGGGAAGGTGGAAAGGTGGCTCCAGGCCAGAGAGAAGGCGGTGCTGGCAGCCAGGGGAAGGAAGGTCCATCCTTGCACGAATCTTTGTGCATCGGGCCTCTAGTCTATAATAATAAAAGTGCAGCATGCTAATGAGACTGGACATCCATCCAGACGAAGCCAGGGCTACAAGGGAAGCCCGGTCCCGGAGGGAAGCCGGTGCCGGCATCCGGGGGAAGGAAGGCCTACTCTTGCACAAATTTCATGCATCGGGCCTCTAGTTATAAATAATGCTATTAGTATTACATACAAGTCTGTGTGTGGACATATGTTTTAATTTTTCTGGTAGATACCTATAGTAGGCTATGTTGGGTTGTGGCAAATATGCTTAACTTTTAAAAGAAACTGCCAAAAGTAGGCAGAATAATGGCCCCCTAGGAATGTCCATATTCTAATCCCAGAAATCTTTAATATTTCACAAGGAAAATGGACTTTACAGATGTAATTAAGAACTTGAGATGGGAAGATTAATCACAGAGGCCCTTAAGAGTCAGAGTAGATGTAATAACAGAAGCAGATATGAGAGTTGAAGATGCTATGCTATTAGTTTGGAAGATGAAGGGATGTAGGTGGCCTATTGAAGCTGAAAAGGCAAGAAAACACATTCTCATCTAAAACCTCTAGAACAGCAGTTCTCAACCTGTGGGTCGCGAACCCTTTGGGAGTCGAACAACCCCTTCATAGGGGTCGCCTAAGACCATTGGAAAACACATATATAATTACATATTGTTTTTGTGATTAATCACTATGCTTTATGTTCATTTTGTAATAATGAAAATACACCTTGCATATCAGATATTTACATTACGATTCATAACAGAAGCAAAATTACAGTTATGAAGTAGCAACGAAAATAATTTTATGGTTGGGGGTCACCACAACATGAGGAACTGTATTAAAGGATCTCGGCATTAGGAAGGTTGAGAACCACTGCTCTAAAAGAAACATAATCCTGTTGTATTAATTTCCTAGAGCTGCCTTAAAAAATTTAACACAAAAGTGGCTTGAAAACAGAATTTTATTCTCTCAAAGTTCTGGAGGTTAGAAATTCAAAATCAGGATGTCAGCAGAACTATACTCTCATGCTATCTCACAGTCAGGGCTCTTATGTTCCGGAGTAGAATCCTCCCTTGCCTCTGCCAGCTTCTAGTTGTCTTAGATATTTCTTGGCTTACGGCAGCACAACTCTAGTGTCCGCCTCTATCTTCACATGGGCTTCTGCGGGTGTGTGTCTTTATAAGGAAGGACACTAATCATTAGATTTACGGTCCCCCCAATTGAGTATGCCTCATTTTTTTTTAAAGACAAGTTCACTATTTTTTTAAAAAATTGGTATGAGAAAACAAAGGAGAGAGGAAGAGGGTAGGGGACAGAAACATTGACTTGCTATCCCACTTACTTATGCATTCATTGGTTGATTCCGGTGTCTGCCCTGACTGGGGATTGACTGACAACCTTGGTGTATCAGGACAACGGTCTAAGCAACTGAGCTACTTGGACAGGGCGAATATGAACTCATCTTAATTACACCCGTAAAGACCCTATTTCTAAAGATCACATACTGAGATTCCAGGAGTTTGGGGAGGATACTATTCAAACATCACTATACATCCCAACACCTTGATTTTAGCCTAGTGAAGCCCATTTCAGAGTTCTGTCTTAAGAACTAAGGTAACAGATGTGTGTTTTTTAAACCATTAAGTTTGTAGTAATTTGTTACAGCAGTAATGGAAAATTAAAACGTTGCTAAACTGTTTTCCAAAGCACCTGCACCATTTACATTTCCACCTGCAACGTATTAGGATTCCAGTTTCTGCACATCCTTGCCAACTTTTTTTACTTTCTGTTTATAGCCATTCTAAGTGATGTAATTACACATTTTACCTGGTGAAATGTCTATTTAAATCTTTTGTCCATGGTCTAGGCCTGTAAATAAACTTGTAAGTTTTACAATAATTTATAAGAATTCCCATTTTTAAATTAGACTGCTTATCTTATTAAGTTGTAAGAGTTCTTTATATATATATATATATGTGAAAAATTGGAACCACTCTCTACCATCTTCACAAATGTAACTCTAAAACTATAACTCAAACTATTCTAAAACTAAATTTAAGACTATTCTAAAGTAAGCTTTTTGTGTGTTGTTTTGAAAGGAGAAGGAACTGTCAGATTAAGGGAACATGAGACAATTTGCCAATGTTATCTCTGATAAGGGTTTAATTTCCAAAATTTATAGGGAAGTCATACAACTTAACAAAAGGAAGATAAACAATCCAATCAAAATATGGTCAAAGGACTTAAATAGACACTTTTCCAAAGAGGACATGCAGAAAGCCAAGAGACATATGAAAACATGCTCAAAGTCACTAATCATCTGAGAGATGCAAATCAAAACAACAATGAGGTACCATCTCACACCTGTCAGAATGGCTATCATCAACAAATCAACAAATGACAAGTGCTGGAGAGGATGCAGAGAAAAAGGAACCCTTCTGCACTGCTGGTGGGAATGCAGACTGGTGCAGCCACGGTGGAAAACAGTAAAGTGTTTCCTCAAAAAATCAAAAATGGAACTGCCATTTGACCCAGTAATCCCACTTCCAGGAATATATCCCAAGAAACCAGAAACAGAAACCAGAATCAGAAAGGATATATGCACCCCTATGTTCATAGCAGCACAATTTACAATAGCTAAGATTTGGAAACAGACTATGTGTCCATCAGCAGATGAGTGGATTAGAAAACTGTGGTACATCTACACAATGGAATACTACGCTGCTGTAAAAAAGAAGGAATTCTTACCATTTGCAACAGCATGGATGGAACTGGAGAGCATTTATGCTAAGCGAAATAAGCCAGTTAGAGAAAGATATCATATGATCTCACTCATTTGTGGAATATACAAAAATAGAACCAGAGCCACAGAAGCATTGAACAGACTGTCCAACCTATGAGGGAAGGCAGGGGGTGAGGGGGTAAGAGATCAACCAAAAGATCTGTATGCATGCATATGAGCATAACCAATGGACACAAACAGCATGGGGGTGAGGGTATGTGCTGGGGGGTGGGGGTGGCCGGGGAGAAGTCAATGGGGGGAGGGGGAGGAGACTTATGTAATACTTTAAACAACAAAGAATTAAAATAAAATGAAATGAAAGAGAACATGAGACGGCCGATGTGGTCAGTGGTTGAGCATTGACCCATGAATCAAGAGTTCACCAGTTTGATTACCAGTTAGGGCATCATGCCTGGGGTTTAGGGCTTGAACCATGATAGGGAACATGCAGGAGGCAACCGCTCAAGGATGTTTCTCTCTCATCCATGTTTCTCTCTCTCTATCCCTTTCCTTTCTTCTCTCTCTGAAAATCAATAAAAACATATTTTTTTAAAAGAGAGATCATGGGTGGGGGCTTGCCCGTGGTGGGAATGGCTTGGGGGAGAGGGGTAATTGGGGGAAAAGGAGACCTATGTAAAACTTTAGACAATAAAGAGAGAGAGAGAGAGAGAGAGAGAGAGAGAGAGAGAGAGAGATATCATGGGACATTTCAGCGAAATGCAATGCGTGGACCTTTTTGGATTCTGCTTTGAACAAACCTATCTTTAAAAGACTTTTATAGGACTTATGAGAAAAAATTGGGTATACTGCAATAAAGTGAGTCACATACATTTTTGGTTTCCTAGTGCATTTAAAAGCTATGTTTCCACTGTAAGCAGTCTAGTAAGAGTACAATAGCATTATGTCTTTTAAAAAGTATATAGCTTAATTTAAAAGTACTACTAAAAATGCAAACCATCATCACAGCCTTCAGTGAGTTGAGACATGATTTTTGCTGGTGGAGCGTTTTGCCTTAATGTTGATGGCTGCTCACTGATCAGGATGGTGGTTGCTAAAGGCTAGGGTTGCTGTGGCAATATCTTAAAAGAAGACAATGAAGTTTGCTGCATTGAATGACTTTTCCTTTCACTATTTCATTGTAAAATGCAATGCTGTACCGTATGATAGCATTTTACACATAGTAGTACTTCTTTCAAAACTGGAGTCAGAACCTACGGACTGAAGGGTCCCAGGTTCGATTCCGGTCAAGGGCATGTACCTCTCAAACCCTGCAGCTGCTTTCTCAACTGAGTTTATGTAATATTCTAAATCCTATGTTGTCATTTCAACAATCTTCACAGCATCTTAATCAGAAGTAGATTCCATCTCAAGAAACCACTTTCTTTGCTCAATCATAAGAAGCAATTCCTCTTCTAATTCTAGTTCTCTTGCTATTTCCACATCTGCAGTTACTTCCTCTACTAAAGTCTGAGTCCCTCCAAGTCATTCATGAGGGTTGGAATGAACTTCTCCCAAACTCCTGTTAATGCTGATTTATTTTACCTCTTCCCACGAATCACAAATGTTCTTAATGGTATCTAGAATGGTGACTTCTTTCCAGAAGATTTTCAATTTACTTTGCCCAAATATATCAGAGGTATCACTATTTATGGCAGCTATAGCCTTACAAAATGTATTTCTTAAATAATAAGACTCAATGTTCAGCCCTAGCCGGTTTGGCTCAGTGGATAGAGCGTCGGCCTGCGGACTGAAGGGTCCCGGGTTCGATTCCAGTCAAGGGCATGTACCTTGGTTGCGGGCACATCCCCAGTAGGGGGTGTGCAAGAGGCAGCTGATCGATGTTTCTCTCTCATCGATGTTTCTAGCTCTCTATCCCTCTCCTTTCCTCTCTGTAAAAAATCAATAAAATATATTAAAAAAAAAAAAAAGACTCAATGTTCAAATTACTCCTTGATCCATGGACTGCAGAATGGAAATTGTGTTAGCAGGCATAAAAACATTAACCTTGTACATCTCTAGCAGAGTTCTTGGATGACCAGGTGCATTGCCAATGAGTAATATTTAAAAAAATCTTTGTCTGAGCAGATCTCAACAGTGGGCTTAAAATATACTCAGTAAGCCATGTTGCAAACAGATGTGCTGTCATCCAGGTTTTATTGTTCTATTTTTAGAGCATAAAGAGAATAGATTTAGTATAATTCTTAAGGGTCCTAAGATTTTCAGAATAGTAAATGAGCACTGGCATCAACTTAAAAGTCACCTAACAAGAGAGTCAGTCATTTGAAGCCAGGCATTGACTTCTCTCTAGCTATTAAGTGGTGGATGGTATCTTCTTCCAATGTAAGATTGTTTTATCCATAATGAAAATCTGTTGTTTATAGTGTAGCCACCTTCATTAATTATCTTAACTAGATCTGGATAATTTGCTGCTTCACTTTGCACTTTCATGTTATAGAGATGGCTTCTTTTCTTGAATTGCATGAACCAACATTTGCTAGCTTCAATCTTTCCTTCTGCAGCTTCCTCACCTCTCTTAGCCTTCAAACAATTGAAGAGAGTTAGTGCCTTGCTTTGGATTAGGCTTTAGCTTAAGAAAATCTTGGAGCCGGTTTGATTTTTAACCCAGATGACTAAAATTTCCCCGTATCAGCAATAAGGCTGTTTTACATACTTATCATTCATGTGTTCAGTAGAGTAGCACTTTTAAATTTTCTAAAAGTTTTCCTTTGCATTCAACTATCTGTCTAAATCAGGGGTCCTCAAACTGCGGCCCGCCGAAAACATTTATCCGGCCCGCCGGGTGTTTTTGGCGCCGCTGCCTGTCCTGCTTAGCAACCGACTCGTCCCGGGCCCGCAGTGCGCATGTGTGGAATGTCTGAGGGACAGTGAACTGGCCCCCTGTTTAAAAAGTTTGAGGGCTTCTGGTCTAAATGGTGCAAGAGGCCTAACTTTTGTCCTTTCTCAGCTTTTGACATGTCTTTCTTACTAAGCTTAATCATTTCCAGCTTTTGATTTAGCGTGAGAGACATGTAATCTTCCTGTCACTCGAACACGTAGAGGCGCTTCTAGGTTTAACTGGCCTATTTTCAATATCGTTGTGTCTCAAGGAATAGGGAGGCTGGAGAAGAGGGAGAGAGGCAGGGAAGGGGTTGGCCAATCAGTGGAGCAGTCAGAGTATGCATAACATTTATTAATTATGCCATCTTATAGTGGTGTGGTTCTGGGCACCCCAAAATAATTATAATAGTAACATAAAAAGATCACTGATCACAGATCACCATAACAAATAAAACAATGACAAAATTTGAAGTATTGCAAGAATTATCAAAATGTGACACAGAGATGCAAAGTGAACAAGTGTATTGGAAAGATGGTGCCAATGAACTTGTTCAACCAGGGTTGCCATAAACCTTCACTTTGTAAAAATGCAGTATCTGGCCCTAACCAGTTTGGCTCAGTGGATAGAGCGTCGGCCTATGGACTGAAGGGTCCCAGGTTCGATTCTGGTCAAGGACATGTACCTTGGTTGCGGGCACATCCCCAGTGCAGGGTGTGCCGGAGGCAGCTGATTGATGTTTCTCTCTCATCGATGTTTCTAACTCTCTATCCCTCTCCCTTTCTCTCTGTAAAAAGTCAATAAAATATATTTTAAAAAATTCAGTATCTGTGAAGCACAATAAAACCAGGTATGCCCGCATATCAACGATTTCCTTTGAAGTACTCCAGCAAAAAGGGAAACAGAAACAAATGGGTCAGGCAAAGATCAAATAACAACAAGGGAATTCTACTTACTGGAATTAGATGCATGAGGGCTTACTGCACAATTTTCTTTACTTTTGTACATGTTTGAAAATTTTCATAACAAAAAACAAAACAAGCAAATATTACATAAGGCAGGCACTACAAGCTGGAGTATTTTATGTTAACTTCTACAGCAACTTTGTCTAAGAAATAAAGATGTTATTTTTGATATTAAAACTCATGGTAGAAAATACTTGAAGCCTTATTTATTCTTTACTATTTGAAAAAGTAAAAGGAGGTGACAACTTCAAACCTTTAACAAACCACATCTTCTCAATTTCTAGCTGTATCAAATCCTCAGTTTATACAAAAGAAGGTGAATGAGAGCTGGATGACAATGAACCTTCCATTCTGGTACAGACCTCCCCTTCTAAATTCAGCAGTCTCGAGATAGCCTGTCATAGTGTGAATAATTACATGTCCTGACTTTTAAATGATACCCAATGTTGGAAGCAATGTGGGTGTTCAGTAGATAAACAAATTAGATACTAGAAGCAAGCAGTGCACCTAGACTTTTTACATTAATTTAACTAATAAGAATTCCCTTTTGAGAACTGTTTCCTGGAATATGAAAAATGCCTAATGGCCCTAGCTGGTCTGGCTCAGTGGCTAGAGCATCAGCCTGCGGACTGAAGGGTCCCGGGTTTGGTTCCGGTCAAGGGCACATGCCCGGGTTGCAGTCTCGATCCCCAATAGGGGGTGTATACGAGGCAGCCAATCAATTATTCTCTCATAATTAATGTTGCCATATCTCTCTCCCTTTCTGAAATCAATAAAAATGTATTTTTTAAAAATGCATAATATACACCCTCTGATTATGGGAAAAGATCACATTATCAAGAAATGTCCATAGTGAGAATAATATTTAAACACAGAATTACCAAACCTAACACTTATATTTTAGGGGTAAAAAGAATGAGAACCCATAAAGATGTTTGAGAAATAATTTTCACAAGAGTAGGGAAAATATCCGGAGAAGCAGTGTCACAAAATCCAGGAATGGATTCCAAACTATACACCAGAATCACCTTGCCAGTTACAAATTCAGATTCCCACATTTCACCTTAAAATATTTATTTTTGTAATTAAGCTTATTATGTTAACCATACAAAATTAGCATCCATCTAAATTAATAAACTTCTCACTGCATGTGTGTAAATTTCTAAATTAAAGTGGGCAGAGAAGTGGAATACGTCAATAAATAAATAATGCTATATTAGAATGGATTTCTCATAAAATGTAGGTAACCCCTTAATTCTTGGCCTAAAAGTTAAACCAGCCATGTGGTTAAAAAAAAAAAATTAAGTTGGTTGCTAATATTTAAATTACCTTACACAAAGCTTACATTTTTTGTTTTAATATATTTTTATTGATTTCAGAGAGAGAGGGAGAGAAAGAGATACATCAATGATGAGAGAATTATTGATTGGCTGCCTCTTGCATGCCCCCCTACTGGGCATGTGCCCTGACCAGGAATCAAACCGTGACCTCCTGGTTTATAGGTCAATGCTCAACCACTAAACCACACTGGTGGGCACAAAGCTTACATTTCTTCTCTTGTTTTACTCATTTACTTTATCTGTTCTGTCCTAGGTTCCTATTGCCACTGGAGCTTACAACCGTAACTATAAAAACCTGAGGACAGTAGTTATTAAAGACACAAAATGATTCTCTTAGCTCAAGTAAATTCATGTGACATGCTATTTTTTTATTGTTTTTCAAATTCATAACAAACCCCAATGCATCTTCATACCAAAGTTTTTATTTATTTATTTTTATTTTTTTTTAAATATATTTTATTGATTTTTTACAGAGAGGAAGGGAGAGAGATAGAGAGTTAGAAACATCGATGAGAGAGAAACATCGATCAGCTGCCTCCTGCACATCTCCCACTGGGGATGTGCCCGCAACCCAGGTACATGCCCTTGACCGGAATCGAACCCGGGACCCTTCAGTCCGCAGGCCGACGCTCTATCCACTGAGCCAAACCGGTTCCGGCCATACCAAAGTTTTTAGACTAAGGACCTAAAAGGGGAAAAAGACTGATGTAACAAAAGTGCCCATAGAAAATGTGTACTAAGCACTGGCCAGTGTGGCTCAGTTGGTTGGAGTGTCATCTCATGCATCAAAGGATCTCAGGTTTGATTCCATTAGGACACATGCCTGGGTTTCAGGTTCAATCCTCGGCCAGAGTGCATATGGCAGGCAACTGATTATGGTATCTCTCTCCCTCTCTCTATAAACTCAATAAAAACATATCCTCAGGTGAGGATAAAAAAAAAAGTGTACCAAGTCCTTAGATCTGGGAAACCATAGTTACTTGCCTTTTACTTTCTAGAACCCATTAGATATTATTTTGTGCCAGCACCACAAGATCAGTCTATTATTCAGTCAAATATATATACCTTTGAGCTTAGAAAATGGTAGTAGGAAACCTTTACTCTTGGCTTATAAAAGACCAGTGTGATAAAATGAGATAATGCATGTTAAGTATTTAGCACACCAACATCAGATAATAAGCTCTTAAATGTTTAGCTTTTATGACCATAATTGTAAGAACAAAACTCAGTGGCAATATTCTGCAAGGCCACAAGATGGAGACATGACTACATGAAAGTGGGTCCTTTTCTACAAATTCTGACTTTTAAAGTCACATAGCAAAAAGAAAAAATGAAGTACAGAGAAAGCTGTTAAAGCCTGTTTATATTTTAGATAGGTATTAACTTCACCTTGGCACAAAATTTTAACTGCTTGGTCACTTCATGCACAGAGTGTTTTTGATCTGTCTACAAATTCCCATTATAGTGCAAGATCACCTACCATCTCTAGTCTCTTCCATCCTGCTCCATAGTAACAACCAAAAATGCCTCCAGACACTACCCAGATTTCTGGGGTGGGCAGGAGGTGTAACCCTGGTAGAGAGTCACTATTCTAGATAGGTTTAGCAGATATCAAAAAAGTGGTGATGGGTGGATCAGCTCTCCAAGCAGTGTGACTGCAAGTATCATGTGTATAAAAACAGTAATTATTTAGCTGGGTACTGGAAGTGCTAAACACACAGGAACACAATCTACTCAAGGCTATAATCTAAAAAGAATCCCTATATTCAATTAGGTGAGCTCCTTCCCAGCTCTGGCTTTTTCCTTACGACTACCTAAATGTTGATATTTTTATACTTCGAAATCTCTGAATCCAAACATATATTTCTAACTGCTTACCAGTTAGTTATCTCTATAGGAATATCAAATTCAACACATTGAAAACTGAATGCATCATTCTCTATAGCAGTGGTTCTCAACCTTCCTAATGCCGTGACCCTTTAATACAGTTCCTCATGTTGTGGTGACCCCCAACCATAAAATTATTTTCGTTGCTACTTCATAACTGTAATTTTGCTACTGTTATGAATCGTAATGTAAATATCTGATATGCAGGATGTATTTTCATTGTTACAAATTGAACATAATTAAAGCATAGTGATTAATCACAAAAACAGTATGTAATTATATATGTTTTCCGATGGTCTTAGGCGATCCCTGTGAAAGGGTTGTTCGACTCCCAAAGGGGTCGCGACCCACAGGTTGAGAACCGCTGCTCTATAGGCAATTAAAACATCTACCTTTATTTGCTAACTTCATTAATAGCCCACCCACTCATAAAATACAGAAATGTAGTTTTAGATGTAGTCTTATGTCCTATTTTAATCCCTATTAATTCTGCTTCCCAAATATCTTCATAACCTTTTCCTATAGTTTTTTGGCAGTGTGGTTCAGGCCATCATTTGAATCCAAAACCTCTAGCCTAACGAAAGGAAATAAGACTAGAGGAAAGGAGACAAACCCATCACAAGCAGTCAGAATAATATAAAATACAAATCCAAACATTTTCAACAGCTATGGCCCTGGCAGAGTAGCTCAATTGGTTAGAGCAGTGGTCGGCAAACTGCGGCTCGCGAGCCACATACGGCTCTTTGGCCCCTTGAGTGTGGCCACGAAGTTTCAATCGCACTGTACGTGCGCGCCCACACGTGGTATTTTGTGGAAGAGCCACACTCAAGGGGCCGCAGTTTGCCGACCACTGGGTTAGAGCATTGTCCCAATACACCAAGATTGCAGGGATCTGGTTAGGGCATACACAAGAACCAACCAATGGGTGAATAGATCAGTGGAACAACAAATCAATGTCTGTCTGTCTGTCTGCTCTCTCTAAAAATCAATTAAAAATTTTTTCAACAGCTACACATAACCTAACAAATAAGATTCAAATAATACTGCATATAAAACTCTTTATCACCTAGTTGTGGCTACTGGCCTAGTCTTCCCTTCCTCCCTCATTGTATTTTTGGCCATAAAAAGTATTCAAAAATCCCAGAGTCCATCTCTTTCCTTCTTGGCTCACCTCTGTTTCTACGCTTAACCGTGGAGGACATGTTAATAGCTATAAAAAATAAAAATAAAAGTGCCATTGGAGGGAAGTATGGGAAAGCAAGTCTCAAAAAGACACAAGAGCAAAATAAAGATAACAATTCCAATATGATTCCAAAGTTCTGTTTCTTAGTGTCACAGAAAGTTAGAGATGACAGAGATCAGGGATGGCAAACATGGGACATACATTCCACAGAAGTCATGGTAGATATTAATCAATGACATCACCTTTTTTTGGTAATCTAAGCACTTTTAAAAGCTATTGACTTATTAAACACTGATTAAGATACTACCAACAGATTAGAACTATCACATGAAATAGAATATTTAGCCATTTTTGGTCAGATTCAAGCTACTCTCTTTAAAGATAAAGGAACCAAGGCCCGGTTCAAAAAATTACTAATGACCCCACTGTGAACTATCATTAGTGATTAGCGCCACACTAAACTACAAAACATGGTTGCTTTATAATCAATGCTTTTTGGACTATAGTAATTTTCCTTTTTGAAGATAATGGAAGCTACAAGTAATAAACTACCCAGACTAGAGAGGGGAAAATCCAAATATATCATTTTTGTTCAGTTATTTTTTAAAAAATGTTTTGAATTGATTTTTTTTTTGAGAGAGAGAAAGGGAAAGGAAGAGAGAGAAAAACATGGATGAGAAACATCAATCAGCTGCCTCCTGCACGCCCCCTACTGGGGATGGAAGCCAGAACCCGAAACCCGGGCTTGTGCTCTGATCAGGAATCCAACCAGCAATTTCTTGGTGTACCCGCACCTCTTGGTGCACGGGATGACGCTCCAACCGACTGAGCCACACTGGCCAGGGCTTCAAATATATCTTTAAATATACTTTTGTTTTCTGGAAAGAGAAATAAAAAATGTTTAAAATGCTCCTGAGTAAGAAAATATTTTCCTTGCTTATCATAGCTTAAACAAGTTACACCTGTAAAAAATTTTTTTTCTGATGTGTCATAAACTGGCATCACTGTGACAATATTTACTAATTTGAATGTTTCAACCCATTTCCTAAAGAACATTATCTGTTTTGTAATCTGATGTAAAAAAGTAATCAATATCCAAATTAAAAACCTGGTAAGTTATACAAGTAACAGGTAAGTCACAAAGATAAGAAATGGTCAGTCAGTACAAGTGGGAAATGTCCAACTTAACTAGAAAAACATACATATAATTTATTACCTAGTCAACAAAGCAAAACTATAGTTAAGGCTTTATGTGCACCAGTAGGGTCCCTTGGCCTGGCCTGCGGGATCGGGCCGAAACCGGCTCTCTGACATCCCCCCAGGGGTCTCGGATTGCGAGAGGGCGCAGGCCAGGCTGAGGGACCCCACCGGTGCACTATTGGGGCCAGGGAGGGATGCAGGAGGTTGGCCAGCTGGGGAGGGATCGCAGGAGGGCTCCAGGGCATCTCCGGCCTGTCTTGCTCAGTCCCGATTGGCCGGACCCCAGCAGCAAGCTAACCTACTGGTTGGAGCATCTGCCCCCTGGTGGTGGGTGCATGTCATAGCGACTGGTCGGCTGCCCCCTGGTGGTCAGTACATATCATAGTGAGTGGTTGAGCAGCGTTAGCATATTATTAGCATATTATGCTTTGATTTGTTGAACAGACTGGATGACACTTAGCATATTAGACTTTTATTATATAGGATATCCTCAAAACCAACTTGTAAATAAACTATTAGTAAAAAATAAACTATTAGTTATTTCTATCATTTTACAAATGCTCAATGTATGACACTCATCCCAGATAAGGGTATTTTATACCATTCCATGGCTGAAATGGCAGCCACAATGTCTTCCTCCACTTCTTTAAAGTTTTTCCAAGTGCCCCTCAACTTCTCCATCAGCTCTTGGAGAAGAGAAGGGAATGCTCATGCATTGCTGGTAGTATAAACTACCATTATCTTTCTGAAGTTAACTTGGCAACAAATATCAGAAATTTTAAAATGCCAGTACCTTCTGATCCAAAAAATTCATTTCTAGGGAATTATCCAAAAGAAATAATTAAGGATGTGTGTCAAGTAGTTTTATAAAAAAGTATTCACTTCAGCACTTTTGAGGACTAACAACTGAGAAGACTTTGGACTTGGAAAATAGGGTTGTTCTTCCACCCCACCTCCCCAATATCAGCTTCAGCAATGACAGAGGCAGAACATAGGTTGTACTAGATCCACAAAGGTAAATATATACTTCCATTATCCCTTCCCCCTCCGCCAGGCCTCTAGTAGAAATATAATGAGTCACATACGTAATTTATCATTTACTAATATCTACATTAACAATCCAAAAAGACACAGGTGAAATCATTTCAACATGTAATCAAAATAACAACTATTAATGATTATTTTACTTTTTCTTAAGTCTTTTTTATACCAAGTCTTAAAATCCAGTGAATATTACATTTCTAGCACAACTCAATTCACACATTTTCATTGGAAAGATCTGATCTGTATTTATATTTCATAAAATTTACAGTAGATCCACATATCCAAGTTGTTTCAATACTTAAAAATTGCCCTAGCCAGTTTGGCTCAGTGGATAGAGCGTCGGCCTGTAGACTGAAGGATCCCAGGTTCAATTCTGGCCAAGGGCACATGACCAGGTTGTGGGCTCAATCCCCGGGGGGGAGGTCATGCAGGAGGCAGTCAATCAATGATTCTCTCTCATCATTGATTTTCTATCTCTCTACCTCTTCCTTCCTCTCTGAAATCAATAAAGAAATATGTATTTTTTAAAAATATATTTTATTGATTTTCTACAGAGAGGAAGGGAGAGGGATAGAGAGCCAGAAACATCGATGAGAGAGAAACATCGATCAGCTGCCTCCTGCACACCCTGCACTGGGGATATGCCCGCAACCAAGGTACATGCCCTTGACTGGAATCGAACCCGGGACCCTTCAGTCCCTAGGCCGATGCTCTATCCACTGAGCCAAACCGGTCAGGGCAAGAATATGTATTTTTTTAAAAACTGTCCAACAACCAACTTTGAGTATCAGTGTTTAAAGTTAAAATTTAAAATCCAATTTCTTCAAGCCACATTTCGACTGCTCAATTATAACTAGTCACTACTATATTGGACAGGAGAGGACTAAATTGTGCCAATGAGTGAATGCAAATAGATAATGGAAGAGAATAGGTAAAGAGAAAGCAGTGTCCGTGATAGAACAATTATATAATTTTGGAACTAATAAACTACAATTCATACAATTTTCATTGCTATGAAGGAAAGGAGTTTCTATTGGTCACTACTAGTATTCTAATGGAGTATGTAGACCAAGCATGTCAAATGCTCGGCCGGCGGGCTGCAGGCCTTGAGGCATGTGGCCTGCCTGCTGCGAGTTTGACATGCTTGATGTAGACTGCGCTTTAAAAAATAATTAATCTAGAAGGTGTATCTTTCAGGTGGTACACAAAACTAGAAGCCATAGCTAATAACTGGAAAAGAAAATGAAGTCAAAGGATTTCCATCAAGCCAACAAACAGAGGACGTAGCAAAGTGAAATTAAATAAAGATATTACTTTTGCCGTAACCGGTTTGGCTCAGTGGATAGAGCGTCGGCCTGCGGACTGAAAGGTCCCGGGTTCGATTCCGGTCAGGGCATGTACTTGGTTGCAGGCACATCCCCAGTGCAGGGTGTGCAGGAGGCAGCTGGTCGATGTTTCTCTCTCATCGATGTTTCTGACTCTCTATCCCTCTCCCCTTCCTCTCTGTAAAAAGTCAATAAAATATATTTAAAAAAAAAAAAAGATATTACTTTTGTCTGGCAAAAGCACTGGCTTTGAAAAATAATGCTTCATATGAATGGCCATGAAAAATATTTTCCAACCCAGAAACTTTTGATTATTCTTTGTTTTGTTCAGAACTTTATCAACAGCTGTCCACAATTTTGGAAAGAAATCATAACACTGACAGCAACACAGTGTTAGTCACCAATGTACATATCTATACTGGTAGCAGGCATACTTTCTAAATTACATAATGATTCTATTTACAGACAGATGCAAAAGTCTGGTTTTACAATTTATGGTATAGCTGTACCTGATCATTTAGACTGAAATAGATATAATTTACTTTCCTTTACTTCTCCTTTATATTAGTTAGGACATTATATTGACTTTTAAAATAAATGTGGCACGGGTGGGTTATATATGAATTTATCTTAACATAGCAAGGGGACATTACAAAGTATTTGTTAAAATCGAATATCTCAATCAATAGCCCACAAGTTAATGGCTTCATAGAAGCAAGAAGTATGAACTGAAGGTTTACAAAAGTTCCTGAATTCTACTTCAGCCTGGCTGGCTTTTTCTGTTTGTTGTTGTGTTTTTTTTCTTACAAAATTAGCAATAAAACCTTAAAAACTGTTTTATTGAAGTATATCTTGTTTACTACTTACTGATTTGTTTTTACATTATATACACATCTATGTAATCAACATCCAAGGTAAAGATACAGAATATTTATAGCACTTCAAAAATTCCATCTGTGCCCAGCCGGTGTGGCTCCATGATTGAGCATCAACCTATGAACCGGGAGGTCACATGCCTAGGTTGTGAACTTGATCCCCAGTAGGGGATGTACAGGAGGCAGCCGACCAATGATTCTCTCTTCTTCTCCCTTCCTCAATGAAATAAAACAAACAAACAAAAAGACAACCCCATTTGTGCCATTTCCCAGCCAATAAGCTGTCAGAGGCAACCATTATACTGAATTCTTCAACATAGATTTATTTGATTCCAGAATTTTATATTTTAACATTTCAATTACTAAACTACACCGTTCTATGTATTATGTTTATACTAGAGGCCCAATGCATGAATTCGTGCATGGATGGGGTCCCTCAGCCTGGCCAGCGTTTGGGGCTGATCAGGGCTAGCCGGCCACAGGGAAGGAATGCAGGAGGTTGGCTGTGGGAACACACTGACCACCAGATGGCAGCTTCTGCATTGAGCGTCTGTCCCCTGGTGGTAGTGCATGTCATAGTGACTGGCTAGTCGTCAGGTTGCTTAGGCTTTTATATATATGTAGATAGATTTTTACTGTCTATTTTCCCATCTTTACTTTGTGCACATGTATTCACACCTTGTTAGACATTTAAAAAAATTTTTTTTAAAATATTTTTATTGATTTTAGAGAGGAAGGAAGAGGGAGAGAGAGAGAGAAACATCCATGATGAGAGAGAAACATGGATTGGCTGCCTCCTGCAAGTCCCCCACTGGGGATTGAGCCCACAACCCAGGAATGTGCCCTTGACCAGAATTGAACCTGGGACCTTTCAGTTCGCAGGCCGACGCTCTATCCACTGAACAAAACTGGCTAGGGCTAGACATTTTTATTAGAACTAATTTTTAAAAAAAATATATTTTATTGATTTTTTACAGAGAGGAAGGGAGAGAGATAGAGAGTTAGAAACATCGATGAGAGAGAAACATTGATCAGCCGCCTCCTGCACACTCCCTACTGGGGATGTGCCCGCAACCAAGGTACATGCCCTTGACCGGAATCGAACCTGGGACCCTTCAGTCCGCAGGCCGACGCTAGAATTAATTTTTACTACACCTCAACTACAGATAAAAAATGGATTCAGTTTTATTTTCTATTATATTGATTAATTGCATTGCCATCTCAGTCATGGCTGTGCATGGCATACCTTCATGCTTGAATATCACCTTTCCTAAGTGGAACAACAGATTAAAAAAAAATCAGCTTACCAACCACAAATTCAATGTACGTTTCTCCCTTTCTCTCTAAAAATTAATAAAGACTCTTTAAAAAATAAACACATACATGCAGTAATTAACTGCAAATTTATCTATTATGGAGAACAGACGAATACATGTCAATATAATGAAATGTCCTACTGCTAATAATAAAAACTAAGTAAAATAGGAAGAAAAGCAGGTAAAATAGTAACTAAAGTTTTAAAATGATAGGCAATGATCCTATATAAAAGGCTAATACGCAAATCTACTGAACGGCAGAACTGGTCGCTATGATGTGCACTGACCACCAGGGGGCAGATGCTCAACGTAGGAGCTGCCCCCTGGTGGTCCGTGCACTCCCACAGGGGGAGTGCTGCTCAGCCAGAAGCCAGGCTCACAGCCTGCGAGTGCAGAGGCAGTGGCGGGAGCCTCTCCCACCTCCTCAGCAGTCGGACATCCCCCGAGGGCTGCCAGACCTTGACTGCAAGAGGGCGCAGGCGGGGCTTAGGGACCCCCCCCCCCCCCCAGTGCACGAATTTCGTGCACCGGACCTCTAGTATAAAATATTTAAACAGCAGACTGATTTAGAGTGTAAGTTCTGCATTTGTTCCCAATTTTAGATATTTCTATTCAACTTACAGTTCAGCTAGCTTCAATAGACAATGAAAAGTTAAGCAAATAAAAATTCATACGAAAACCATATAATCATTTTCACAGGTCTTCTAACACTAACCACATTGTGCATGTTGATAGAAGTCTTTGAACTCAAGGACCTTAAGATAGTTTAAATAATGTCTACTGTCTTCCTTTGTTCAGGCTCTTAAATACAAGACTCAGAAATAAAAAAAAAAATTTAAAGTCCCATCTTACCTGCGAGTTAGTTCATATGTGAAGTTAAAGGCACTATTCCTATGAAACCATCTTAAAAGTTTACCTCTAGTAACACAATTTTAAGCTCCCAATAATAGGAACTAGACTTGAGGACTCTTCATTTCAGGCATAGTTGATGGTATAAGGTACAGCCTCAATAAAAATTTCCTCTAAATTTAGTCAGTTCCCCTAAATTTCACTCATTTCTGGGGATTTGTCTCCATCAGGTTGATATACAAAAATAACCATTTAAATAAAAGATGATTGCCCTATGTAGACTGTGATTACTACCACTGTTTGACTCATTTCTATTGCCAACATAGTTATCAGAACATTACCCTAGAGAGACTGAGTTAAACCAAAGATTTTGGAACCAAGCATACAGAATAATTTATTGGAGGCCCTCCTTTATAAACCCATGCACACAGTCTCAATGGGAACTCTTCTTCGGCCTCATTTTTATTACAATTACAGAACAAGACAAATAAGTATTGAATGTCCAAGAGAATACAAAATCGAGTAAAAAACCAGCACCTATACTCAAGAAAAACTCACCAAATTACATCTGTTCATATATAAAATAGCCAAACTTCCTAGATCATAATTCAAATGTAGTGAACACTTCTCATATTTCTCAATGGAAATCTTGTTTGGAACTCTTTAGAATCTGATGTGAAATAAAGGAAACATTTCTTCATGATTTCGAAATTTTAATTATAAGACATATGATTCAACAGAATGAATCTCTAATATTTAAAACAAAATCAGAGTAAGGAATCACATTACAGAGCTAAAGCCAAATTACACTTTTGGACTTCTGCGACCTCAAACACACAAACACACCGAGATAATATTTTCAGCAGTATGAGATTACTTAGAAGACTGACTTTTATTTCACCCTCAAAAGGGTTGCTGAATAGTTGGAAAGGCTTCCTTAACTCAAAACAGTTACAGTTCTTTAACTGACTTGCGATAATAGAAAAAACTCAGGCAGTAAAAAAGGAATTCTCACCCTTTGCAATAGCATAGATGGACCTGGAGATCGTTATGCTAAGCAGAAATAAGTCGATCAGAGAAAGACAAATGCCATATGATGTCGCTAATAAGTGGATTCTAATTAACAAAATAAACTGACAAAATAGAACCAGAGGCATGGATACATGAAACAGACTGACAGCTGTCAGAGGGGAGGGGAAGGGGACTGGATAAAGGAAGGTGAAGGATTAGCTAAGAACATATATGCATAGCCCTTGGACACAGACAATATTGCAGTGAGGGCAAGGGGGGCAGTGACTGGATGGAGGAGGGCAAAAGGGGTGGGGGATGGGAGACATCGGCACAGTGTCAACAATAAAAAATTTAAATTAAAAATTATTTTTAAAGATACATTTACAAGAATTTAGTG
>NW_005871185.1:3487856-3580932 GCF_000147115.1 Myotis lucifugus
GGACTGCCTCCCGCCGCCGCGCTGGTACCGCCGCTTCTCCACACGTGCACACGGAGCACTCGGCTCCCGCCCGCCGCCGCCGCCAGCCCGACCCGCCGCCGCGTTGTGACCTTTCACCCCGCCCCCTCTGCGCGCCGGCGCGTAGGCCGCCTCCCGCGCAGGCGCACTGCTGGCCTCCGCGTACCCTTCTCCCCTCCCCCACTTTGGGACCGCCATCTTTCTAGTGGGCTGTGCCCTTTGCGTCATCTTCCTCCTCCCATCCTTTACCACACTACTCGTGAGGGGGGCCCCCGTAGGCCCCGGCGGTAAAATCCGGGTTTTCCCGCCCCTCCCTCACCTCTCCCACTTCAGTAAGATCAGCCTTCCCCGAACCGGCTCTTCCCAGTTGATAGTCTCCCTGATGACTTTCAAAAGCTCCTTTCTCGTAATACGATTTTATAAAGTAGGTTCCTCTAAATGTAAAGAAGTCTGTGGAAAACTCAAAGTAAATAAGGTGCTTTGTTTTGTTTTAAAGACGAGTCAACGTAATTGGCCCGGTAACTTGGCTTCAGCCCAGCAAGCTTTGAGGTCACGTGATTGCCCCAAACCTCCAAGCCTGAGGTTTCGCAGTCGGGCGCCGCCGGGATGGAACTCTATCGCCATTTCCGGTCTGTAGATCGTGGGGCATCGTCACTTCCTTAGCAGTACACTTTAACCCATTCCACCCATGCCTTCTAGATTGCACTTTACAACATAACCTTTATGGGAGTTTTTAGTTTTTTCTTAGGATTTAATCGCAACAAAATTAACGTTCAAACAATCCGCAAAAATTCAGGCCCCTAAGATGTAACGCGCCAGCCCGGTGGAGGCAGGGCGGAGCTCAGGGTCACGTGACTGTCTAGACCCGCCCCGCCCTCTGCAGCTGAAGACTTCCCCTCCCTCAGTGGCCGAGCCTGGAGGTCCGTGGTCGGTGCTGCTTCTGCGTCTCGCGCAGTGTCAGGTGAGCCGCGACCTGTAACCGGCGGCAGGTGGGGATCAGAGAAGGGGTGGGAGGAGGGAGAGAAGGGAGAGCGTGAACGGCGGCCTCAGCGGGTCTGGGCTTCCTTCCCGCTGTCATCCTGCACAGACGAGGAGCCCATTTCGCCCGTTCTCCTCACCCCCGCTCCCCCACTGTTTTCGCCCCCGCGGGTTGAGACGTCCACTGTTCTCGGCTTTGGGGGTGAGTGCGGCCATTATGGTTCCCTCTTCGGAGTCTGTGGGGCTTCGGGTCGTGGGATTGACTCAGCCATTCTTGGGGGTCTGTAGCAGCCTGTAGTTCCCAATCCCCAGAGCCCATTCTTTGGTAGAGGCCCTGCCCGTCTTCCCCTTCCACCTGCGGCTGGGGAGCGGGCAGGTAGGAAGAACCCTGGAGGCAGAGGCGTCTCCGGTGAGACTGGCTTGGGAGGGAATGACACTGGTGTGGCCCTGGCTGCAGAGTCACTGCAAAGCCTGCTTCCGAACGTGCTTTCTCAATAATGCTGAGCTTTTAGCTGATAGCCTTGCAAGAGGCGTCCTGTAGGTGCTCACAGGCTTTGGAAGGGCAAAAGCAAGCCTTCTAGCTTTCTGGTCTCTGATTTTATGGTGCCGTAAGGCAGAGGATAGTTGAAAGCATAAACAGGAGGTGTAAGTAACGACAGCCGCGATTGAATGGGGAGGCGTTGGAAGATGGTGTTTCGGTGTCGTGATGCCAGACTGGCTGGTTTGTGGGAAAGTGATTAGGTTTCACTAAAGGGACCTAGTTCTTCAGGACACTAATTGGGCTGGAATATAATTGAATCAAATGTGTTTCACCATAAACTGAAAGGAAAGGAGGTGAAGTCGAGAGGCTGCTGACTTCGTGTTTTATGCCTTTGACGTTTTCCTTTGCCATTTCTCCCTAATATCGCACTTACTTGCCACTCCCAAGCAATTCCTTGACCAGCAGCAAATCCATTTTAAGTAGCACTTATGCCCCTCCTTAGCTTTCCCCATTTGTAAAACTCCAGGTGACCTCTTCAGATTTTGATGAATAGTATTTTGTGAAAATACAGAAATTATTTTGCTGAGGTTTTTGCCCAACCCGGTGTACTCCCATGTCATTTGCAATGTAGTAACCAATGTTTTGACCCCAAACAATGTGCTTTAGGGAAGAGTGTTTTTCAGTTTGGGGTTTAAACTCTTTTATTTATACTGCAAACATAGAAGGTCCCGTGGTTCTTTTAAATTGGAAGGCCTAGCAGAAATTATAATTTTGATTTTAAAATGTAAATTTTTAAATCTGAAAAATAATAGTCTCAGTTAAACCTTTTAATTTTCTAACCAATATAATTGAAGAATCCATTAAAAAAGAGCTGGAAAATGAGAAAGATGGAATCATCTTTGAGTAGTGAATGTGACTGACTTATTTTTGGTTTTCTGTATCTTCCAATTTCTCCACAATTATCTGGTCTTATTTTAATTGAGGAAAACAAAAGTTAAATTCTAGAGTAATAGTGATTTAATAAGATTCCCTCTTTCAGTGACATTCCACCAAATTAGACAAATTCCTGAAGTTTCCTAGAGGTTCAAACCAGTCCTGTCTGGATAAGACCAAAATGGGAAAGAAAACCAGCTAAAATGCAAGGAGTACTGGTTGGGGGAATGTCAGTATGAAAGAGGCTGAATGACTCTGCAGTTTTACTTCACAATTCCCCCAATTTTAGGGAACTTATTAAAGCAATAACTTAGAGTCTAAGTCTTAGACCACTAATGAAATCAGAAAGATTAGCAGTAGGAATTGATAATTAAATTGCTATTAAAGTTTAAATTGAAAAAGACCACTGATATAATATACAGTTTACACATACAAACAGGTAGTTTGAAGCTTGGAAGTCATTAGACTAGCTTTATCAGTTAATTAGTATTACATATAAAAATCTTAACATGTATTAGGGAATTGTGCTATAGTCCAATATTAAATGGCACACAGGGATTTTTGTGTTAGGGTTCCTAATACCTCTTATGTGCTTACTCTGAGGTATAATATTTCATTGCTTTTATAGATTATCGCCACCATCAAGAATGCTTTCTTTCCCTATGGGCAGAGAGCCTGGAGACCACATACTACTACACAATATTTTCTATTCCTCAGTTTTCACTTCTAGCACATTTAAGTACTGTTTTCTGGGCTGTTACTTAGTAAACCGTAAAGCTCCTAGCAGTTCAAGGACAGTGTCTCTACTGTTGTGTCTTCAGCACTAGGATGCTGATGTTCCTGATAAGTACACAGTAAATTGTTTATTGAATGAGTGTTTGACAACTGGACAAGGAATGCAAACTACTTTCAAAGTTCTTGCAGATCATAGTTCCTTCTGAGGTTGTGCACTATTCGTTTTTAAATATAAATTGCTAGTAACCATCCAAGTCATGGTCAATACAGTAGATATAAACCTCGGATGGACTTTATTAATACAGTGACGAGTTTATTTTCACAGGACATTTGGATGAAAGTGAAAGGAAGGGAAGAGAATGAGTTGTACTTAATGAAAAAGTGGGTTGTACAGACAAGTGATATAGCACTCAACTAAAAGTCAGGATCATCATTCAACTCTGCCACTTTAGTTACATGCTCTTTTAAGTAAAGTTGGGAGTGTGGATTAAGGTTTTTATACTTAGCAACCTTCCTGTCAAGGTTACTGTGAATTTAAGTGAGATTAAACTGTAGATAACCTATGTGAAAATATTTAAATCCTAAGTGGTATTTTTTTTTTTGAATCCTCACCCGAGGATATATTTTTTCCATTGATTTTTCGAGTGAGTGAAAGGGAGGGAGGAGGAGGAGGAGGAGGAGAAAGAGAGAGACGATCAACCTGAGAGAGACATCAGTGCACACACCCCTACTGGGGCAAGGGATCAAACTTGCAACCCAGGTATGTGCCCTTGACTGGGAATCAAACCCATCACCCTTCGGTCTGCGTGCCAACTCTCTAACCCCTGAGCCACATTGGCCAGGGCTAACCTAAGTGGTATTGAAATGTAAAGCAAAATAGTACAGACTTTACTAGAAAAGATTTCCTAAGCTTTGTGACCTTGGACAGTTTACTTAATCTAAGCTTAAATTCCCTCATGTTTAAATCTATCCATAGATACTATTAAATTAGATCATGAATGCAGAGGGCCTAGTACATACAGGGTGGGGGAAAGTAGGTTTACAGTTGTGAGTACACGAAACACATTTATTCTTGTATTATTATTTATTAATGATTGTATTATTTTCATATGAATAACTATAAACCTATTTTTGCCCCATCCTGTACTTTATAAAGAAGACTGAAGACATTTTATAAAATTGAGTAACAGGTTTGGAGAAAGGAGTAGAATTTGAAATGAGAATTGGTGGTATTGAAAAGCTGGAATTTGTAATGAGGCCATTCAGAAAAATAGAGGAGAAAGAAAAATATACTTTTAGCAAAGATTATAAAGCAGATTTATTAATAGGAACTGAGAAATATCAACATATAGACCATTATTTTGGCAACTACAGTGACTTAATATTTTCTATAAAAAGATTTTCCAAAGCATATGATCATTAGTATGTGGAATCAATTTAAGGAGGTAGTTCTTCTATTTCTAAATTATCCCTACAATGGATTATAGAAATATATTAAAATTGTACAGACCTATAGAAAACATGAGTTTACACATGTTTAAAATTTTTGCCTTTTAAGTGTTTTTATATAGTATTTTTATCCTCATATGAAGTAGACATAGACATGTAAAAAACATAATGGAGAAATGAAGTAGAATAAAATTTTTCCCTTCCTAGGTTGAGATGATTCACAAGGATTAGTGGTTTTGTATTGGAAAATACCAGTACATTAAATAATAATTGAATTATATAGCTGTCATGAGTTTATGTTTCACCTTACTCTTGAAAAAAAATTATTACTCATTTGTTCTGAGGAAAAATTTTATTAAGAGATTATTAGTAAAACTTTAAAAGTTTTACTATTTTCTTTTATATTATGAAATGAAAGTGGCTTTGATTTAATAAGCGTATTCTCTTATACATATAGTATATGTGTATATATATATAGTCTGTACATAGTAATCAGTGTGGCTTCTTTATATCCTTAGTTTTACGACTTCTGTTCAGGTAGATTTCAGGCAGTTCTGAATGATGAACAACTAAGTTACAGAACAACTTAGTTGTAATTTTGATGTGGTTGTGGGAGGATCTGAGTGCACATTTACTTACTCTGGAATCTTGACCAGAAGCGTTCATATAAAGGAATTTAATACGTACATGAGACAGTATATTTCAATCGAATGGGAAATAAGGGCACATATATAGTAAATGTAACTGACATAACTTCTCTGTCTAGAAGAAAATAAAATTGAGCCAGGACTTAGCAGTATTTGCAAAATAAAATTTCATATGATTAAAAGCTTAAATATAAATAGTGAAATACTTAAAATATTAAACTCCCTAAATTTTTTTTATGTATACAAGATTGGAAACTTAAAAGTTACAAAAGCAAACATAGATATATAATGAAGAATTTTTCAATGGCAAAAATAAAGGACAACACAGACTGAAAAGAAATGTTTGAAATACATATAACAGATAAAAAAATTAACATTTTTAAGAACTATTGCTGTTAAGAAAAAGTTCACACAATAGAAACATGGATAAAACATATGACCAGAACTTCCCAGAAGAGAAATCAAAACATTTAACAAACTTATGAAAAGTTGTATAACCTCACTAGTAATTAGTATACTAACAATAGAATATTCTTTTCTGACTAGCACAAATCAAGTGGTAAACCTGCTGTAGCAGGGATGTGTGGCAAAGGATTTTCTCATTTGATACTAGTGGAGATATAAATTGTTATAGCGTTTTTAGTAAACAATCAGGCAATAGCTGTCAGTATTGAAAATATATATTCTGGTCCTAACCGGTTTGGCTCAGTGGATGGAGCGTCAGCCTGCGGACTCAGGGGTCCCAGGTTCGATTCCGGTCAAGGGCATGTACCTTGGTTGCGGGCACATCACCAGTGGGGAGTGTGCAGGAGGCAGCTGATCGGTGTTTCTCTCTCATCGATGTTTCTAGCTCTCTGTCCCTCTCCCTTCTTCTCTGTGAAAAATCAATAAAATATATTAAAAAAAGAAAAGAAAAAGAAAATATATATTCTGGCATCTAGCAATCCCACTCTGTGGAATTTTTTTCTTAGACATAAAAGCAACAGTTAGTAAACAAGTTTTTACATGAATGTTGATTGCAGCAGTGTTTATAGTAGCAAAAACCTAAAAACAAAGGGAATGCTTGTCAATAAGGGTATTGAGATACCTATATATCTATCTATATACATAGATAATGGCACAGGCATATTATGGAATGTTTTTAGATCAATTAAAAGTTAAATATGTACTACTGAGTTAAAAAGATTTCCAAATACATCCTAAAAGGACTTCCATTGTGTATCTTAAGTGAGAAAGGCAAAGTTTAGAAAAAGGTATATAATGAAATCCCATTTTTGTAAACCAGTTTTGTTTATGCTTATGTGATTGTCAGCAATGGAGGGAGGAAATAAAAGAAAAGGAAAATTAAGAAAGAAAAAGGCAGGGTATTTGCAATAACATGCATGTAAAACTACATGTCTGTACAAAATGAATTTCAGGAAAGGGTAGTTTCCTGAATGTTTACTGGTTATCTCAGAGAGGTGAGATGAGCATTTCAGGTGATTTTTACTTCCTTCCTTACACTTTTCTATGTTACAGGTCTCTATTTTTACAGTCAATATGTAATGTATCTGTAATAAAGCAAGCAAACTATTTACATTTTTAAAAAGGTATTAACAAAAGGAAAAATACTATTTGAAATGGCCAGGAATGACAATTATCATAATTCTTTTTGTCTCAGTTATTTAGGTATATGTGAGGAAAGTGTATAAATTATCCATAAATTCTCTTTAATTTTGTGTGTATGATAACCCTTGAACACCCAGTAAGAATTTGCCATTAAAAATGTACAGGAAAATTATAGACATTACCAGATAAGGTTACAAATATACAGTTTATTTTTGGTATGGATGTTAAGTCCTCTGGGATTGCTTTCTACCTTGGAGATACAGAGCATATTGCACAAGTTTGGGATCTGTCACCTGAGTTAATCATATGACAGAAACAGTATTGTATAAGGAAAAGTTCACATTTGGGTTTTGTAAACAAAAATAAATTGCTATAAGATTAACTTTCCTTGAGAAAGCTTCAAATGAGAATGTCTATAACGCCCTGCCCTGTGTGGGTCAGTGGTTAGAGCGTCAGCCCGGGCACCAAAGGGTTGTGGGTTCAATTCCCTGTCATGGGCACGTACCTGGGTTGCAGGTGGGATTCCAGGCCCCACCTGGGGTGCATGTGGGAGCAACCAATCCTTGTGTCTCTCTCATATTAATGTTTGTTGATCAGTCAGTTTCTTTCTCTCTCTCTTTCTTTCCCCCCTTCCTTCTCTCCACTCTCCCTAAAAATCAATGGGAAAAATTATCCTCAGGTGAGGATAAACAACAAGAAAAGAATGTTTATAAAGAAGAAGATTAAAAGTTTTAATTACTTAATATTTGATTTCAGTCCTTATTTTAAGAGTCTGAAGTTAATACATCATTCAAAGCCATAATAGAAAATGGCAGATGCTTTAGAGCTGGATTTGTTGCATGATTCAAACCTCCCCTGGTCCCTTCCCCTAGATGACAGGCCCTGATTGGCCCTGATCACTGGCCAGGCCTAGGGACCCCACCCATGCACTAATTCTCGCACCTTTAGTTGTAGCTATAACTTGAAATGCTCCTTTTGTGATTTATATATTGAAGTGTTCTATCCATTGAAGTTTGAGTGCATGTATATTATTAAAAGAATGCTACAGTTGC
The DNA here is from genome assembly GCF_000147115.1 of Myotis lucifugus. Lineage (NCBI taxonomy): Eukaryota > Metazoa > Chordata > Mammalia > Chiroptera > Vespertilionidae > Myotis > Myotis lucifugus. Next base: position 3,495,758 of record NW_005871185.1, read on the forward strand.
TAGTAATTATGAAAGTTGTTGATTTTTATGTGCAATTGCTATAATTGTTAGTAATTGTGAAAGTTGTTGATTTTTATGTACCAAAACAATTATGTAAGAGCTTGTAAACAGTTAAATACGGAGTCAGATTGCCAATTACTATAAACACTGAGTGTAATGGCTAGCTAAATGTAGGCATAACTATATCTTTTCTTATGAAAAATGGGTTTTTAATAATCTATAAGTCCTAGTCTTAGGTAATGCAGAATTAGGCTGTAAGGGGCTTTATTCAGATGTGTTACAACATCCACAAATTCTTTTGAACATAACATACTTCTATTCAGTGTCCTCTATTTCATTTGTTTGCAGAAAGGAAAAATTTATTGTTAAAACACAAAGCAGGCTGATTGATACCAACCTCTTTAACCTGATCCAAAGCAGAGCAAACACTTAAAATACAGAAATCTGCTCAGAAATCAGCTTAGTGTACCTACAGTCCTTGAGTATAGATTAATAGTTCAGTGGGGTAGGTGTGTGTTTTAAATATGATCTCATCCTTATCCAAAGATATTGTTGGATAAGGAGGGTGGGGAAAGTACCTATGAATAGACAGAGATAAACAGACTATAGATTCTTTATTGTGAACTATTTCTACCTCAAATCAAAGCGGTATACAGCAGTAAATAATAACTATCCCACTACCTCCACCCTCCAAATGAACCATTGAACTCTATGGCAACTTTGATATCCAAAATATTAGCCTGAGTCTTGGAAGACAAACTCTTCTATTCCTCCTGGCTCAAAAGTTTATTCAAGATAGGGTTAAGATTTTCCTAATCCTCAACCAGAATACTACCAGTAAGCCCTGTTCTGCAAACAAAGATGAGTAAGTACTGTAGTTGCATATCTAACTTTATACTACTGAGCTGTTAAGGGACTGTGGAAATTCCCAGGATTTGCTGAACTTGACAAGAGGGTGCCCACAAAGTCTTATCACATAAATTCACTCTGAACAGACTGAAACCTGTTTGGTTGTTTTCAACTGTTTCCCCTACAGTTCTAGGGGTAAGGTCCTCTTTTAGGCCTGTAGTCTTGTAACTGTTAGCTGACAAGTAAAAACAAAAGTGAATATGATGTATTTTGTATAAGCATTATGCCCCTACAGCAAGCATGTCAAACTCAAAGGCTAACATGGACTAAATAAACAAGGTTTAAGTTTATGTGGGCTGCAAAAAAACAAAAGCTTCAATTTTCATAGAAACATAGGTTTATTTCGATAGAGACATGCTGAATACAAAGGGCTGAAATAAATGAGTAATCATTAACATAAAATAATAGAACATTTTAATAAAAATTAATATTTTTTCTTAAACATTAACTTACCAGACACGAATAACTGCATAAATTAATAAGTGTAATGCAAATAAACCTACTTGTTCTCTGAAAGCGAAATATTTCCTGTTCCGCACACCAAATGAGTCAGTACAAGACTAATGACGTGGCAATGGGCTGCTAAAATATTCGCTGCTGGTATTAGTGGAGAGAAATGGTGTGCCTGCGTGTAAGGCACATAAGGGAAATGAATGCAACACGATTATAGTAATCAGTCATTAGCAAACATTGTAGTTCGTTATTAATTATATATAACAGGATATTGTAAAAATAAAGTTACGAAATTTTTATTAAAACATTTCTTACATACCATTATATTGGCTGGGCCGCAGAAATATTCGTTGTGTGCACTTCAAAGGGGTTGTATCTACAGTATTTTCACTCAATGAATCACACTGCCTATTTCCCACATCCCTTTGCCATTACTGTCATTGGGCACTATTTAGTAATTGCCTACTATGTATCAAGGTGCTTTACATATAATTGGGGTACTCCATGAACAAAGGAGATGTAGTCCCTTTTTTCCTGGCACTTAAACAGTTTAGCAGTGGAGACGTCTATACCTTGAAAAACTCCATTACAATAGTGGCAAGTACTACAAAGGAGCAATATTGAAGACTATGAACATACCAGGGGAACTGGAAGTTAGTACCTAGCAAACCATGCTATTGAAAACCTTCTTCAGCTCGACCCAGGTGGCTCAGTGGTTGGGCATCGACCTATGAACCAGAAGGTCAGGGTTCAATTCCCAGTCAGGGCACATGCCCAGGTTGTGGGCTCGACCTCCAGTGTGACCCTCAGTGTAGGACCTGCAGGAGGCAGCCGGTCAATGAGTCTCTCTCATCATTGATGTTTCTATCTCTCCCTCTCCTTTCCTCTCTGAAATTATTTAAAAATATATATATTTGAAAAAGAAAAAAAAGAAAACCTTTAGTGATTGTCCTTCTCCTCTCCCCACAGCCAATTTAGTTAAATAAACCCTGGCTATTATTAATCATAGAATACTAGGAAAATTGTTGGAAATGCAGATTTCTTTCCCTCTGAATTGAAAATATGTGTAGACTTTTGACTATCTGTACTACTTTTAAATACACTGCGAAGTGTTTTATCACCTATATTAGGCATATTTTCATTGCAGAGATTTTATGGATTCCTGAGTTGGAGGTGGACCTATTTGTGGTGATGCTTCATTTTTAACATTGGATTAATATGCCTTTGCACAGTTTGTGAACCTGCTTTCTCTTCTATTCCATCCATGAAATAAATGACAGAACAGATCTATTTGAATATATAAATATTATTTTATAATACAAATATAATAGCATTTTTACTGCAACATTGTCAGTGCTGACTCTTGTATGTAATCCATCTCAAATACATGCATTGCTTATATTTGGCCAATTTGACTGCTCATAGTGTTTTCTTGGCAAAACAATCAAGAGAAGTTCTCATTAAGCCCTAGTTGGTTTGGCTCAGTGTATAGAGCTTCGGCCTGTGGACTGAAGGGTCCTGGGTTCGATTCAGGTCAAGGGCACATGCCTGGGTTGCAGGTTCGGTTCCCGGTGGGGGGCATGCAGGAGGCAGCCAATCAATGATTCCCTCTCATCATTGATGTTTCTATATCTCTCTCTTCCTCTCTGAAATAATATATATATATATATATATAATCTCATTAAGATTCAAAAGGGTGTTACAGTATTTGTAAGCAGTTTTCAAGAGAAATTTAAGTCTCTTGAGCAATGACCTTTTTCTTTCTTTTGGTAGTCATAAAATTTCTAGGTTGACTACTTTGGAAGGGGATATAATTCTCATGCATGACCGCTAGCATTTTTTTAAATTGGGAAAGTCACTTCATAGCTGACTGAGAAAATCTATCAAAAAGCCTAACCACCATTGCAGGACTCAGAGGCCATGAAAGTTAAGGATACTCTCAGAAGAGAATTTGCTAAGGACAATCCTTTTCACAGTGAGCTTGGAGTAGCAGACTGTTTAAAAGAGCAAAGAAATTTCCAGAACCTCCCCAACAAACTTTGCCTTACCTCTTATTGGTCTAAAAGTTATTCTCATTTCTAGACCACTCACTGGCAAGGGAATTGGAATGACTTTGATGGGCTAATCAGAATTGAACCAAGTTAGGGTTTTGTCGACAAGGAAAAAATGGGAAACTAGTTATGCATAGTAATCTGCCACTAAGCCTTCCTATGGGGTTACTGAGGAGGTAGGTTAAATGAAATGAGTAGAAAAATGCTTCACAAAATGACTTAATAGTATATTCTGTCTATATAAGGTAATGTTGTTAGCTGGAATTCTACCTATCCTATAACTTTTTGACCAAGCTTAAGAATATTAAACAGATTCATGATGCCTTTCTCTAAGAAGGTAAACTGCGTATGCAAATAAGTATTTGATTGTAATCAACTAGACTTTTCTTCATCTTTTAACTATTACTTCCAAAGGTAGTTTTTAATCAGTTGGATAGAATGTACTTTTTCAAGTGTTACATTAAAATAATATTTCAGTGTCAATGAAGTGCCCCAGGAACTTGTATGTAAATAAATATTATCTTAAAACCTTGGTACTTAGCTTTTATATAACACCTCACCCTTGCCCCCAACAGCCGTATCATCCAAGACTGGTATTTAAAAGAATTATTTCTGGGATGAGATTACCATGTATAGTACATTAACCAGTAGCAATTTGGAGAGGACCTTGTAAGATGGAAGGAAAAAAAAGTGGGCCTCTGGTGGTGTGATTTGCCACTGCAGTGTTCTACAGTGTGTATGGGAGAGACTGGTGACTCATTAGATCAGATAGTTGCCTGTGCATACCTTCTGGATTTTTCCCCTTCTAAAGCAGGGTTTGGTTGTTTTTTTAATCTTTCACAAATATGGGGCAGGAACCCTACAATTTTTGACTGTAGGAATCTTAGTTGTAAATTACAATTCTTATCAAAGTAGGAATTCAGCGTAAGGCACATTTTTATGTAATTATTGAGTTGTAATCTATGAGAGCAGTTGTGTATACCACACTGTTTTCATGAAAGCGACTGTTTTTGAAGTAGGTGTCATGCTTTTATTTTTAAAATGATTGAGAGCAACAAGAATAGCTGTGTATTATATTGGGAAGCAATAATTAAATAGCATATATGACTTTAGCATTAAATCATATCATGATAGTTTGGACCTTGTGGAGATTTAGGATAAGATTAACTTTCAATATTATCTAACCTGCACTATTTGCTCATTGCAAGTTAAAATGTTTTAGGAGTTGCTTTCTTAATAGTCAGAATTTTCATATACTGGTGTACCACAAGAATTTTTAAAACATACCATAACTGACTATTTAGTCTGGGGCACTGACCTCTCTTTTCCCTTAGATTGTCAAATAATAAAAGTGACAACAGCCAACACACATGTGTCTAGGGTGAATGAATCAAAATTGTACCTATATTTTTTGTCAGATCAAAAGTATATAAAGATATAATGTATTTTTTGGTGTGCCACAGAATTTTAGTAGTGTTTGTGTGCCATGAGATGAAAAAGTTTGAAAATTGCTAGCATAGAGACATAAGCATTTAAAAGTGAAGCAGAAGATTTTAGTGGGGTATTTTTGTTTTCACTGTTATGTGCTATATGCTTAGCCCAATTCAGTGGTGAAGTCAACATAATATGAATCATTTTTATTTGTGGGGAGGAAGCACTTTCATATTTTTCTTGTAAAACAGATATTGGATGAGATGAAGTAGAGAGCATGAAACATACCAAAAGCAATGCTAGTCCATGTTCAGTGGAATGCTTTTGAAACACTGGCATTAGCAGAAAAGGCTAGTACTTAATAAAATTTACATTTCTTATTGGAAAAAATATACAAGAGCATACAAAGAAATTTCTCTGCTTACAGAAGACTGTTACACTATTCTCAGTCAAGATTCTGGGGAGAAGAAGGGGGGGGGAGGTTATTTATTCACTTCAGTGTTTACTTGTTTTCCTGCAATTGAGGTATTTTGGTGGAAAAGCTTTAGAAGTACAATGGGAACCCTTATTTGAGTGCTGTGGGAATTGCAGATTTTAATGTTCAGAGAGCCTGTTACTTAGGACCAATCCTTGGGCGTTTCTCTAAGTGTTTAACTGTTAAGAGGCTGGAGCCTAAAACTTCTGGACCTAGGAAAACATAGTTTCCAATTCTATAAGAATACAGTACTTTAGAAGTTAAATAAACTCTTATGAGTTGGGACTTCTTTTTCTGTAACTACTGATGATGGGGCTCCTTCTAAGATTTGAAGGATGAGGAGCAAATTCCCTGTAGAAACTAAGGCTTTGGTTGTATGGGGACTTAACCTCCATGTCAGTTGCTTGATTTAACCCAAGCATTGTTCTAAATGCCCTGCTTCTTAAACCCACTTTTGTATTTCTTTTCCCATTTTACAATATAACTACAAGATAACTAAGACAGAAAACAAGCCAAAAATTATAGGGGTGGATGATAGCATTATTCCTATTTTACAAATGAACATAATAAGAGATTTTGATTTATAGCATGTCACTGGCAGAATCCGCCTGAGTCCTGAGTCTGTTGACTCAAGATCTTGTGCCATTTCCACTTCAAAGACAGATGACTATGTATCATGAATGCCCTGAAGGAAATACCCATATTTGGGGAGGAAGTTAGACTATATGATTATCAAGTTTCCTTCTGACTTTGAACATCTTTGATTTTAAAATTTGACCTCATTTGCTCGTTCACTACTTTTTTGAAAACTTTGCCCAACCCATTTCCCAAATAAGTGTTTGTCTTTAAACTTTGTTTTCCCCCTATTGCCTAAGTAGTTTCTAGAAAAACTTGTTCCATCTCTTTGTATTCCAGTATCTGCAATCCCATACATGCTTAATCAATAGCCCTGTCTTTAGGAAGCTGAGAATCCTGGTAAACCAGTTTCCCCTTTTCCTTCTTTCTTCCTCAAATGCCCTTCTCCAACTAATTTTCCTACTGAGAATCCCAAAATCCTTGTGATTTTTATTGTGGTATTTGTGACTATGATGTCTGGTTTATTTTTTCTTTCTAATTCAGTTCCATTATTTTTGATGACTTTCACCCTGCCTTCATCTTTATCAGTAAACTACCAACTTCATGTTAGTCTGTCTCTATCTTATCACTGATATCATCTTCAAGCTCTTGGCACTTTTCCTGCTCCTTAGATCATATTTGACTCACTTTAATGTCTCCCATATCTCCATATGGTTTTAATTTTTGTTTACACTCTTGCCTATTTCTTTAATCACTCAATTCTAGCCCTGTCCACCATCTCCATTCTGATGGCACCAGTATTTCAAACCATAACTCCTCTGTTAATGATTTCATTGTTATACTCCCTTCCCCAATCCTTGATATCTTGACTAATGGATTACAAATTGTGTTCCATGGAATATATGGTTCTCCTGATGATCCTTCAATAGCTCTTGAAAGACTAAAAAAACTTTCCCATCCTGCCAGAATTAACCCCCAAGGCTCAGGGTTTGGTCTTCCTCTCTTTTGGTATTCTTTATATCTGGACTCAACTCAGCCAGCCTCAAAACTTACTTTTCAGCTACCTGTTCCCTCTACTTCATTCACATTGGTTAACACTTCTCCCACATTCAAATCAGTTTCTTCTTGGCTTTCATTGTGTGGTCGTTTTGAACACTTAAGTCATTGTGCTTTTTATGTACAGTTGTTTAAAGCCAGTGAAAGCTCCTTTTATTCACAATCCTTATTCACTACGTTTAACACAGTTTCTTTTCCTTGGTAGGAGTTCAATAAACATTTAATAAATTGAATTCAATTGATACTCAAATCGTAACTATTTCTAGAGCTTTTCAATCTAACCTGTTAAATTAACTGAACATCATTTTCCCCATTAAAGTTCTCACTCCATTTTCGGTTATTTCCTATTAGAGGCCTGATGCACGAAATTCGTGCAAGGAACTTGGCCCTCGCAGCCCCAGCTGCCTCGCGGCCCTGCCCCCTGCCCACTGGTCGTTCTGGAAGGTCATTCTGGAAGGTTGTTCCGCCATCTGGTTTAATTAGTATATTAGCTCTTTATTATATAGGATTGTTTGTAGAATCAAGTCTACTTGGCATTTCATTTCAAGACCCACAAAGAAATGTCTTTACCTTTGTATCTTTATTTCTCACTGTTGTCCTAATATAACCTTTCTTCGTAGTCTGTTAACTTCTTATAAATTTCTCTATTCTTTTGTTTTTATTATTTCCCCAACTGAAATGCCTTTGCTACCTTTTTTTTTCTTTCTATTTTATCCAAATTTTACCTGACCTTCAACCTGTGCTCCCTAAACATTCTAATTATTGAACTTTTAGTAGATAACTTATATGATTTAACACTATTACTTATTTTTTATATGTACATGTATTTTATCTCCATTATTAAACATCAATAATTTTTAACTTAGACCAGTGGTCAAAAATAAACTTTCTGCTTTGGGATCTGCCACCAGTTTTCTATTTGGACTTGAATAGTTAATTCTTTAGGTTTTTCAGTTTGCACATCCATAAAGAAAAGAGGTTGAACTGAGTTACTTAAACTGTTCTATGTTCTGCTAAAAAAAAGAAAAGTGCTTTCAGAAAAATTTTAAAGATGGATAATACATTTAAAAATTAAATGTGCCCTAGCTGGTTTGGCTCAGTGGATAGAGCATCATCCCGTGGACTGAAGTGTGCCGGGTTTGATTCTGATCAAGGGCACGTACCTCGGTGGGAGGCAACCAATTGATGTGTCTCACATCAGTGTTTCTCTCTGTCTCTCCCCTTCCCTTTCACTCTCTCTAAAAAACAAGCACTCCCCTTCCCTTTCACGAGGGAGGATTAAAAAATAAAAATAAATGTAAGATATAAGATGATGAAAAATAAAGCAGTGAGGGGGCTATGTTGTGATTTAAATAGATGGGCAGAGAAGCCTCTTGGAGTAGGGGACAGTTGAGTAAAGACCTGAAGGAAGTATAGGAGCAGATATCTGCAAGAAGAGTACTCTAGGTAGAGGGAGCAACATGTACAAAGACCCTGAGGCAGAGCATATATGTTTTTGAGAAATGGCAAGGAATTCAGTGTATATAGGGGTGGGCAAAAGTAGATTTACAGTTGTGAGTACATTATTGTATTACTTACTATTACGACTGTAAACCTAATTTTTCCCACTCCTGTATATGCACAATGATTAAGGGTAAAAGTAATTGGAGAGATGGTCAGAAAGATAATGGGGGAGAGGGCAAGATGTAGGGCTGGATAAACCATTGAGAAGACTTCACATTGTTATACTCAGTATTTTTTTAAAATATATTTTATTGATTTCTTACAGAGAGGAAGGGAGAGGGATAGAGAGTTAGAAACATCGATGAGAGAGTAACATCGATCAGCTGCCTCCTTCACACTCCCTACTGGGTATGTGCCTGCAACCAAGGTAAATGCCTTTGACCGGAATTGAACCTGGGACCCTTGAGTCCACAGGCCGACGCTCTATCCATTGAGCCAAACCAGTTAGGGCTACTCAGTATTTTTTATGGGACAGTTTTCATGGGGATATATGATTCTGAATTTTAATAATTGTGAAGCATCCAGGAATGAGGTACTTTTAATCACATTTTAAGAATTTTTTATTTTACTTTGAAGAAGTGGTAATAACTCAAAATACACCATCAATGAGTGTTGACTACCTATATTGGTTCTTTTGCATTAGGGTTTGTAATTATGACTTAATTTTTCCCCTTAGGTAAATTAACACAATGGATTTCTCCAAGCTACCAAAAATACGTGATGAAGATAAAGAAAGCACATTTGGTTATGTGCATGGGGTCTCAGGACCTGGTAAGTAATACATAATAATCTCAATGGTAAAGATTCCTAATTTCAATTAATGTATTTTCAAGGTGTTTTAGATGGAAATACAGAAGTTTCTGTTCACCTACATAAATTCTGTCCTCAAAAGGTTTTATAACTGCTGCTAGAGGCCGGGTGCACGAATTCGTGCATCAGTGGGGTCCCTCAGCCTGGCCTGCGGGATCGGGCTGAAACTGGCTCTCTGACATCCCCTGAGGGATTCTGGATTTCGAGAGGGCGCAGGCCAGGCCGAGGGACCCCACCAGTGCACGATCAGGGCCAGGGAGAGACGCAGGAGGTTGGCCAGCCGGGGAGGGACCGAGGGAGGGCTCCAGGGGATGTCTGGCCCATCTCGCTCAATCCTGATGGGCTGGACCCCAGCAGCAAGTTAACCTACTGGTTGGAGCGTCTGTCCCCTGGTGGTCAGTGCATGTCATAGCAACTGGTTGGCTGGTCGACTGTCTGCCCCCCGGTGGTCAGTGTACATCACAGCGAGTGTTTGAGTGGTCTTAGCATATCATTAGCACATTACACTTTGTGTGTTTTTTTGTTTTGTTTTTTTAATATATTTTATTGATTTTTTACAGAGAGGAGGGGAGAGGGATAGAGAGGTAGAAACATCGATGAGAGAGAAACATCGATCAGCCGCCTCCTGCACACCTCCTGCACACCTCCCACTGGGGATGTGCCTGCAACCAAGGTACATGTCCTTGACCAGAATCAAACTCGCGACCCCTCAGTCCGCAGGCCGACGCTCTATCCACTGAGCCAAACCAGTCAGGGCTAGCACATTACACTTTGATTGGTTGAACGTCCGACCGGTCGACCCGACACCTAGCATATTAGGCTTTTATTATATAAGATGAGACTGAGGTAATACCTCCATCCTAAGGGCTTATCTAGCATTCATTATCTAAATTTGATAATTATTGAGGTACTAATTTGTAATATCATGTTTATTATGTAAATGTATAATCACTGTTCAGATTATTACCTATTTTTTGTTAAAGCTATAGCTTTTAGTATGTGATACCTTGCAAATTATAAGCATTCAATAAATATGTTAATTTGGTTTGAGCTTTAATAATGTTTTCAGAGCATTTCTCAGTAATATCAACCTTAGCTCTTTACATATATAAAACCTTCTAAATGGCTATTTCAGAATCACATAACTGGCTAGCTGTGGAAAAGAAGCCTCATGACATGACACTGATAATGGAGAGCAGTTTTAAAGTTTATGTTCATTTTGTCAAAACTTGGGGTACTGCTGTATCTCATTCTAGTATTCATTTTGTTATTCCACACTCCTACTGCAAAACCTGATTCAGTTTCCAGAAGTAAACCTGTTCATTGATTTATAATACTTAGTGGAAATCCATTTTTTCTTATATCTCAGTCTTTATGCAAATGAAGACTGTCAGTCACTATGCCTCTTATTTCTCCCCTGGAAGCTTCTATCACTTAGAAATCGCTGTTTGAGCTTTAATTAATTGGCAAACAATGCATTTCACTGTTTTTAATCTCTGTTGCCATTCAGAGAAATAGTTTCCCCTTGATGACCAAAAGAGTTTTTAGGAAAGGCTACACACAAGAACTTTTAGGGAAAGGACAAAAGAACACCATCAAAAGAGTTTAGGCAAAAATATTTTTCTAAAACTTGTAGTAAATTCTTGAACCTATTTCTAATTCTTCAGTACTTAATAAGATAAAGAAATGGCATACATTTGGTTGATGAAATAAGATTTAAAATTTTAGTTATCTCTGATATTTCAATGCATCTTAATTCTTACTAGTATATAGTAGGTATAGAGGTAAATCTTTATGAAATTAATATATCTACATTGTTCTAATACAGTAAAATTTTAATACTTTAATAGTTTTTATTTGAATATTGCCTAATACATAGTTCTAATCAATTTTATCAGAAGGCTAAATATTAAAAATAGATTTATTTCTATGCCTATGAAAATGTACAACCTTCCCTTCCTGCCAGAAAAGTAATCTTTTCTTACTAGACAGTATATATAGTCCAAAATAGTAAGCACAAATTCTGTTATAGTACTTACAAAAAACAGGGATTTTTTAATATATATGTATATTCTTTTATTATTATTGATTTCAGAGAGGAAGGAAAAGAGAGAAATAGAAACATCAATGATGAGAGAGAATCATTGATCAGCTGCCTCCTGCACACCCCCTACTGGGAATCAAGCCTGCACCTGGGCATGTGCCCTGACTGGGAATGGAACGATGACCTCCTGGTTCATAGGTCAAAGCTCAACCACTGAGCCAAGCTGGCCAGGCAGGGTTCTTTTTTATTTATATACATATATGTTTCATTGACTTAAGGGAGAGAGAGAAAAAGAGAGAGAGAGCTCGCGCATCAGAGAGAGTGCAATATCATAGGCTGCTTCTTGTACACCCTCTACTGGGCATGTGCCCTTACCAGGAATTGAACCAATGACCTTTTTTTGGTGGATGGGACAAAGCTCAACCAACTGAGCCACATCAGCCAAGGCAGAAATAGGGATTCTTAGTCAGGACCTCACACAGTGGTGGTAACTAATTATAAACATCCCTATTGTCTATTTTGTAGATGCATATGTAAATTTTTCTAGGTAGAGCGCGATCATCAGTTTATGAAAAAGGTCCATGTCCCAGAAAAGTTTTAAGAACCACTGTTATTAAGTGTTCGAGAGTAAAGATGATGTTTCCAATATTATCTTTCAAAGGAATGGTGACAACACAGCAAACTGATAATTGTATGGCATTCTACCACACTACTAGCTAAAGTTTCTGTTCCATTTTTGCAGTTTTTATTTTCATTTTCCCAAACCCACTCTTTCATGTATTATAGCAACCTGGGTTGATCAAAACCCTTATTTACATTATGGGTTATTATGGATTATTATGAGTATATTCTGTAAATGTATAATCTTTAGCCTAACAAATTTATTTTGTTTCCTGCTATATCATATGCTAAAAATGATAATCTTTCTGTGAAACTATATGTATGTTCCATAGTGGATGTTTTATTTTCCTTATGAATATATGAGAGAGCTGTTTTATTGGATTTGCTGGATATTTTAATTACCTATAACTATTCAGAGTCTTAAGTCATCAAAATATGCATATTTTCTTTTCAGTGGTTACAGCCTGTGAAATGTCAGGTGCAGCCATGTATGAGCTGGTGAGAGTGGGCCACAGCGAGTTGGTTGGAGAGATTATCCGATTGGAAGGTGACATGGCTACTATCCAGGTGTATGAAGAAACTTGTATCCTTTTTGATTCAATTTCTTTTTTAAAAAAATGTATTTTTATTGATTTCAGAAAGGAAAGGAGAGGGAGAGAGAGATAGAAACATCAATGGTGAGAGAGAATCATTGATTGGCTGCCTCCTGCACGTCCCACGCTGGGGATCAAGCCTGCAACCCTTGCATATGCCCTGACCTCCTGGTTCATGGGTCAACACTCAACCACTGAGCCACGCTGGTTGGGCCTTTTTGGTTAAATTTTTTGCCACATTCTACAAGTCGTATTTTAAGGATTTATGGCAAAGGTAGAAGCAGAACAACCAGTGGTATCAGAAGCATGAAATGTTGGTATTAGAAATCTGATTTATACAGGAGTATATTGAAGAAAGGTACTAGGAATTAGTGCTCTTCTTAATAAATTAGTATCACCTTCTGAATTTTCATTACTCTTAATATTTCAGTAGTTCACAAACTTTAGAGGGAATCAATTAGAGGGAGACATATTGTAGAAGAAACCATAAACAGAATGCCATCATCAATTTGTATGATTAAAAGTCTCCAATCATTTCTGTTTATAATAGTAAACTGGTCACCATTCTATCTTTATTCTAATAAATAGTGCTGGGTGATGTGTTAAATTACAGCTTTAGTACTGGGGAATATTTACTATTTGGCTAGTTTAGCTACCATAATTTTGGCTTTTAAATATAGAATTTATTTTCAATTTTCTATAAAAAATAAAGAGAGAAAGAGTTAAGCCTTGTGAAGAGAAACCAGTTTTTTTATTTTTATTTTTTGGCGGGGGGGTGGGGGGACACTTTATTTGTGTATTTTACTTAGATTGGTCCTCAGGATCAGCATTAATTCTTTAGCTATTTAAGATTTATTTGAAACAACTTTTTTTTTTGTCATACTAAAATACATGCTTGCCAGTATCTTTTCTGTGTGTGTGAGTACTGTGCTAATTAAAAAAAAGTCATCTGCAAATTTGAAATAAAATGAGAAATCTTTGTGGTTATGAAATCATGACTAGTCAAAAGAATTTTTTCTGTTGTTACTGTTAACTTTTATTTAATCTTTTACATGGTTTGCAGATTTAAAATAAACAAATGAACATGTATATGGTGACAATTCTCCCCACTTTTGTCATCCTGTATCTGGCCAGTTTTCAGAACACACACGCATGCATGCAGCCATTTTAATTAGTTCTTCTTATTATAGAGCCTTCTAGTTTAATTGCATTTATGAACCAATATCAGTATGTACTTTTCTTCCTTTTTTTTTTACTAAAAGATAGCATATTATATTCACTTAAAAAGAAATGTATTGTGTAAGATAGATAGATATGTGATAAATAAAGTAAAGTGTTAATGGTAGAATCTAGCCGGTAGAAATAGCAGATGGAGTTCACTGTAAAATTCAGCTTTGTAATAGGTTTAAAAATGTTCATAACCAATTATTAGAAATGAAACTATATCTTGGAGATCTTTCTAGAGCAATTCATATAAGCTTCTATTCCTTTTTTACAGCTAAATAGCATTCACCATATGAATATGAATATAATTCATATGGTATATTAATCAATATCTTAATGATAGAAATTTTAGTTGTTTCTAGTCATTTATTACATACAATGTAACTATAGCATGAATTCACAGAAGTTAGATTTTTGGGTCAAAATTTATGCATTTTAGTTTTGATATTGCTAAATTGGTGTCAATAAAAGTTGTACTGCTTTTACGCCTATGAACAAGTACATGAGAGCAAGCAGGACTCAATGTGCTTATTTTCAGGCTTTATTCTTTTCCTTTTTAAAACCACTTAATTCTTAAGATTTTAATTTTTTGTTAGGAACTAATATCCTTTTTAGGGGACTGATGTTCTTAAGTTTTATAGTTGAAATAATGTACTAAAGAGAAACTTTTGTTTCTGTTTTTAAGTTCTGTGGTTTCTCAAACTGCACCAAGGCACTCTGGGCAACTTCAACTCCCAGGATGTTTTAAATTTTTGAAGTTAACAAGAATATTAGACATCTTGTCAGACACCATGTGACCTAGTAGCTTGAGATAATAAACAGTTTCGTTACTTGGCTGCACTATATTCTTGTTGATGATGTCATATATTCACGAAGCTGAGTTTTTGGTGATTGCTAAACTAAAAAGCAAGTACTATGTGCAGCTGAATATGGATCAGGTATTCAGTCTGATTCCAAGGTTTGAAAATTGTAAAATGCCTGACAGGCACATATATCCCATTTTTAAGAATTGAGTTTATTTAAGAATGAAATTAAAATAATATTTTTTCTATTTATGTATATTTCCAAGTGCCACTTGGTTATTTGGAGATGTGTGTGTGTGTGTGTGTGTGTGTGTGTGTGTGTGTGTATACATATAGTTGTTTGGATATGGCTATTTAATAAATGTAATTATTAGATAGAAGTTTTGTCACTGTGAAAATGTTACTAAAACACTAAGAATGTTGTAAACTGAGAAAGGTTGACCATCTCTGTTTTAGCTCCTTAAGTATCATTTCCCATTAAACTGGTATTTCCTTTTTATAGTATCTCTAAACTTTCTTAGTGAGTTTTCCTCAACTACTGTTTCTAGCTGGTGTGTCTGTTGGAGATCCTGTACTCCGCACTGGTAAACCCCTCTCTGTAGAACTTGGTCCTGGCATTATGGGAGCCATTTTTGATGGTATTCAAAGACCTTTGTCGGACATCAGCAATCAGACCCAAAGTATCTACATTCCTCGAGGAGTAAATGTGTCTGCTCTTAGCAGAGATATCAAATGGGATTTTACACCTTGCAAAAACCTACGGGTATGTCTTTATAATCAAGATTTCTAAAGTTGGTTTCAGATTGTGAAATGAATATTTAGTGAATTATTTTGTACTCTTAATTCAAATAAAAATAGACCACAGAAGCATAGTATAAATTTTTCTTTAAATCTACTAGGATTATAGAACTAATATGTTTTACTGATAAGCGAGGCAAATGATTTAAAGAATATCAAGGGTCGGTCTACTTGATGTTTATTTGAACATTAAACAACAAATGCATTTGTTCTCTAGGTTGGTAGTCACATCACTGGTGGAGATATTTATGGAATTGTCAATGAAAATTCTCTCATCAAACACAAAATCATGTTACCTCCACGAAGCAGAGGAACTGTAACTTACATTGCTCCACCTGGAAATTACGATACCTCTGTAAGTATCACATAAACTTTATCTCACAGAGTAGTCCTACTTATATATGCTAGTTGCCCAGTTTTAGTGCTCTAAATAGTTATAGAGTTATTTAATGTGTAGGTTTTAAGTAATTCCCATCATTATTTTTTTATTCAACTTTTTTTTTCAACTTGGGCTTGGGAATACAAAAACAAGTTTCTAAAAAATTTTTTTGTTAAAGTCTAGTTGCCATACAATATTATATTACGTTCAGGTAAACAACATAGTCATTTGACATTTATATACCCTACGATATGATCACCATAGTAAGCCTAGTAATTATCTGTCATCAAGCAAAGTTACTATATTCTTGACATATTCCCTGTGCTGTATGTTATATCCAGGTGCTTATTAGGTAAAGGGAATAAGAGAACATAGTGTTTCTTTTTCTTTTTTTTCTTAATATTTTTATTGATTTTAGGGAGAGGGGGAGAGAGAAAGAAACATCAATGATGAGAGAGAATCATTGATTGGCTGCCTCCTGCCTGCCCCGCACTGGGGATCAAGACCACAACCCAGGTATATGCACTGACTGGGATCCGAATCATGACCTCCTGGTTACATAGTTGACGCTCAACCACTGAACCATGCCAGCCAGGCCATAGTGTTTCTTTTTTGAGAGAGAACTATCTATAACAGTGATGGCGAACCTATGACATGCGTGTCAGAGGTGACACGCGAACTCATTTTTTTGGTTGATTTTTCTTTGTTAAATGGCATTTAAATATATAAAATAAATATCAAAAATATACATCTTTGTTTTACTATGGTTGCAAATATCAAACAATTTCTATATGTGACACGGCACCAGAGTTAAGTTAGGATTTTTCAAAATGCTGACACGCCAAGCTCAAAAGGTTCGCTATCACTGATCTATAATAATAAAAGCATAACATGCACATTGACTGAACGACCAAAGAGCAAAACGACCATCCGGACGACCTTCCGGACAACCACGCTATGACACGCACTGGCGCCAGGCCAGCCAAGGCTGGTGTGATGTGATTGGTCGGGGGGCCCAGGCTACCCAGCTGGCGGCGCTGTGGCAGGTGGGCAGGGCCTCCCTTTGTGCAGCAATCGATTGTGGAGCCCAGGCCGGGTGGGCGGGGCTTCCCTCTGCACAGTGATCAATGACGGAGCCCCACAGAGGGAGGTCCAGGCCCCACCGGCCAGCGACGCTGTGGCTGGTGTGCAGGGCTGGCCAGCAATCGCCCCACAGAGGGAGGCCCAGGCCAGCCAACTGATCGCACCCCATGCCTGTCACCTGCAGAGGGAGGTGACAGGTGGTGGGGGAGGGAGGTCAGCGCCTCACAGATGGCAAGTGGTGGCAGGGGTGGGGTCAGCTGCCAGCAGCCAGGAGAAGGCAAGCCCTGATAGGCCCTGATCGCCAGCCAGGCCTAGGGACCCTACCTGAGGGGTCCCGGATTGCTAGAGGGCACAACACTGTGCACCGGGCCTCTAGTCTAGTATAACATTTTCCTTCTTCGTTAATTTATGCTACATTACTTAAAGCCCTGATTCTTTAGACCTGTAAGAGACTTTGATTTTAATTGTCAATCTGTATTCACATAATTAGTTGCATAATGGATTACATGAATTCTTGGGTGAGCCATTTAAAACTTAGTCCTTTAATGTTATTGATAGTCATATCATATCAAATCCCTAATCATCTTTGTGGGTATGAAGATAAGTATTGCGAAGACAAGTGTAACATATCATTTTTTCCTAATAAAATGTGATAAAATATAATTTTCCAGTTATTTCACAAAAATAAGTCTGTGTTGTATAATATGTAGAGAGCAAGAGTTAAGATTGGAGTTCTGGGCAATCAGCTAGCCTTAACTCACTAGCTTAGAGACTCATTCACTTTTATGTGGAAGAACCACCCTAAAGTGGTTCATATATCAACAGAATTACAGATTTTATAGGTCTTTGGACTTTGGAATTGTTTGTGAATAGTTGAAATCATGTCAGTGTTCATAAATGTTAGAGTATTACTAATTATTTTTTGGCTTTTGCAAATATTTTTAAATATTTAACCTTATTAAATATTTTAGGGTTATTTAATTGATGTATTTTTCATTAAAGCAGTTATAGGAGCATTATAATAAAGTAAATAAAACAACAAATAGAAATTTATGAAAACATTCATTTTTCCTCTCCCCCAGTCCCAGGAGTATCTCCTGTATCCTTCCAGATTTCTCCCTATGTATATCCTCATAACTTAATTAACTGTTCCTCTATTACTTGAGATATCTCTTTCTCAAAAACCCCTAAGCTGTTTTTAATCACAAAAACAGTAATAAGGGCCAAACAGTAATAGAACGGAATATAAAGATTTACAATAAAAAGTATAAATCTACTTCCCCACTTCCCTACAAAACACCTTCCTACCACCAAGAAGAATCTGAGGTTACTTTGATTTAGAGCAGTGGTTCTCAATCTGTGGGTCGTGACCCCTTTGGTGGTCAAACGACCCTTTCCCAGGGGTCGCCTAAGACCATCCTGCATATCAGATATTTACATTACGATTCATAACAGTAGCAACATTACAGTTATGAAGTAGCCACGAAAATAATTTTATGGTTGGGTCACAACATGAGGAACTGTATTTAAAGGGCCAGAAGGTTGAGAACCACTGATTTAGAGGAATAGATGTTTATAAATTTGTGCTTCAAATCCTGATGTATTTTTATAGGATGTTGTCTTGGAGCTGGAATTTGAAGGTGTAAAGGATAAGTTCAGCATGGTACAGGTATGGCCTGTACGTCAAGTTCGGCCTGTCACTGAGAAGTTGCCTGCCAATCATCCTTTGTTGACTGGCCAGAGAATCCTTGATGCCCTTTTTCCGTAAGTTTGAGTTGTGTCCCAGTTTTCCCCGAGTTATTATCACCATAGTAAGCCTAATAACTATCTGCCATCATGCAAAGTTACTATAGTATTGACATATTGCCTGTGCTGTATGTTATATCCAGATACTTATTAGGTAAAGGTAATAAGAGCACATAGTGTTGCCCTGGCCGGCTTGGCTCAGTGGATAGAGCGTCAGCCTGCGGATTGAAGGGTCCCAGGTCGATTCCGGCCAAGGGCACATGCCTGGGTTGCAGGCTTGATCCCCAGTGGGGGGCGTGCAGGAGGCAGCCAATCAATGATTCTCTCTCATCATTGATGTTTCTATCTCTCTCTCTACCCTTACTCTCTGAAATCAATAAAGAAATATATTTTAAAAAAAAGCACATAGTGTTTATTTTTTGAGAGGAAAATATTCTTTATAAATAAATATTTTATGTGCTAATCCTATAATACATTTTATCTAGAGAAATTCTTTACTTTCCCCTTTCTACCTTCCACTGTTCTCCTCATTTTCACAGCCACATCTCTGGAAAGAATGAATAGTTCTTTCCACCTTTCCCTCTCTAATTTGCCATACTACTCTGCCCTTGGATCCACCACTCAACTGAAACTACTCTCACTAACATAGTCAGTCACTCCCATACTTAATAATTCAATAAATACGTTTTATTTCGTTCTACTCCTTCCTCTTTGAAACATCTTCTTTCTTTGTTCTTCCTGTTAGCTTTTGTCCACAAGTTCTAATTCTTCATTGCAGGTTTATTCTTCTTAATTTTGCTATTTCTTAGTGTTTTCCCTCTTTTAGGGCCTTTTTTCTCATCATTATATATCTTACCCTCTGAGGATAACTTCATCCACTCTCATCACTTAAATATTCATATTTAGAATATACCAGGTATAGTCTCCAACATCTGTTTCTTCATCCCAAATTTCTTCTGCATTCCAGACTCATATATAAAACACTTCTGATTATACCTCTCCTTTTCAATGTCCTACAGGTGCCTCAAAGTCAGTATGTTCAAAACTAAAGCAATTATCTTAATCACCACTTCCTTCCTTACAACTTGCTCATTTTTCTTTGCTGCCTTTCTCAGCAAATGTCATCATCCATCCATCCTCCCAGTGAATGCCTAATCTAAAATCTGTTACTTCTCTCAAGGATCGTTTTTACCCTTCCACATCTCATTATTGAACAAGTGCTTTTATTCTTTTCCCTAAATATTTTTTGTCTGTATCTTTCCTCCCTGCTTCATGACCCTAATTAAGGTTCTTACCCTAATTCCTGCAATAATCACATTTAATCAGACTTGCTATCTCCAGTCTTGCCTTCTTTCTAAGTGGTTGTCCTTATTAGATAGTGATCTATTTAAAACACATGTCTGTTCCTCACTGCTTTCTTGAAAACCTTCAGTGCTCTTCATTGCTTTTAAAACAAATACAAATACACACTCCTTAACACTTTACAAAGCTACCCATGATCTGGGCATTGCTTACCTTTCAATATTGTTTCAGGCACTTAATTGCCTAGCTACTTCCTTTTGTACCATCTTCTAGGCATACTGAGGACTGTTAATTTCTCAAGCAGTGCTCCCTCTTGGATCTTGGCCATGCTGTTCCCTCTGCTGAAAATGTTACTTCCCTTTATCTGACTAATTTCTCTTTCCTTTCTAGTCTTATCTACTTTCAGGGAGACTTTCCTAACCCCACTCCAATCCAGTGTTAGACTGTGCACCAGTTCCTATGTATTCCCACAACACCTTGGTTGTTTTCTATGATAGCACTTTCACATTGGGTTGCATTGCTAAACTTCCAAACTGGGGCACACCCAGCCCTGCCTCCCCTCCCTAGGTTAATAGTGATTTGAAAGAGGTATGTAAAGCCATAGGATGAATGGGCATGCCTTCTGAATTTATCAGTCACTGAAAGATTTGGAGGAGAAAAGATTTTAATGCATGTTTTATATTGAAAAAAGTCAATTATTATTAAGGATGCAGTGTTTTAGTGAATTTTCATGATAAAACACAATATTATAAAGAAATTTCCCTTATTGTCACATCTCATTTCTCCTGCCCAGACCTTCCCACCACACACACACACACACACACACACACCCTCACAACATTCACTTTCCTCTGCCCTTAAGATTATTTCACTGTCCACTGCCACATTTTAGGGAAAGTGTGGAAGTGGCTGCTAAGTAGTACTGCAATCATCAACTGACTGCAGTTTACCCCACTGTTATGTGAGTGCTCTGAATACAGAAACATGGCTATCTTTTTTTTTTTAATCCTCACTCGAGGATATGTTTTTTATTGATTTTTTGAGGGAAGGGGGAGGAGAGAGAAAAATGGGAGGGAGAAAGAGAGGGAAAGAAAGAGAAACATCAGTGTGAGAGAGAAACGTGCCCTGACCGTGGATGGAACTGGCAACCTAGATATGTGCCCTGACCGGAAATCGAACCCACAACCTTTGGAATTCAAATCCAACTGAGCCACCTGGCCAAGGCAAACATTGCTATCTTACTTTCTGTTGTCTTTCTAGCATCTCCACGCACATTTTTTAATGTCCTGGAAGTACTTTGTAAATAGTTATTGAATGGATAAAAGGGGTTGACTGAATACCTTATCGAAAGTTTTTGTTCATTCACAGCAAGTCGTGAATTTAAGGTCTTCCTTTTTACCTCAAGAGACAATTTTCAAAAGTCTTTTATATTTTTATTGTAGCTCTAATTCATAGGTTGTCCTTTCATGAACTAATTTCAATGAGCATTCAGAATATCATTAATACTATTTTATTTATCCTTTTTTGTGTGTATCCCTTTTCCTAAGGTACCTTGTGGAATCTACTTTCACTTTTCAGCTATTCAAGCTGATAGAGATGATCAGTGATTAACAAACAATACTATTATAGGTACTAACTAGGAGAGCAATTATCTATACTAATAAAAGGGTAATATGCTAATTAGACCGGATCGACTGGATGTCTTCCGGACGTCCGATGTCCTTCCAGACAAAGCCACGGAGGCGGGGGCTGAGGCAGAGGCGGTTAGGGACGATCAGGCCGGCAGGGGAGCAAGTGGTTAGGGGCAAGATCAGGCTGGCATGAGGGAGTAAACAGTTAGGGGCGAGATCAGGCTGGTGTAGGCGAGCAAGCAGTTAGGGGCGAGATCAGGCCAGTGCAGGGGAGCAAGCAGTTAGGGGTGAGATCAGGCCGCTGGTGGGGAGCAAGCAGTTAGGGGCAAGATCAGTCCAGTGGAGAAGCAAGCAGTTAGGGGCGAGATCAGGCCAGCAGGAGAGCAGTTAGGGGCGATCAGGCAGGCAGGCAGAGATGGTTAGGGGCGATCAGGTCAGCAGGGGAGCAGTTAGGGGCAATCAGGCAGGCAGGCAGAGGTGGTTGGGGCAATCAGGTCGGCAGGGGAGTAGTTAGGGGCATTGGGCTGGTCAGCAGAGTGGTTAGGGGCGATCAGGCAGGCAGGCAGGCAGGCAGGCAGGCGAGAGGTTAGGAGCCAGGGGTCCTGGATTGGAGAGGGTGCAGGCCGGACTGAGGGATACCCCCCCACCTCCCCCTGTGCACGAATTTCATGCCTCTAGTACCTATATAATTGCTCTTTGTAAGTGTATACATATAGATACACATGAAAATATTTCAAAGTTCTTTAACTTACACCTATTTTATTTACTGGCATTTATTAGCAAGTGAAGTAATTTATACTTTGTTTTCTTTGTTTAGATGTGTGCAGGGAGGAACTACTGCAATCCCGGGGGCTTTTGGCTGTGGAAAGACAGTGATTTCGCAGTCTCTGTCCAAGTATTCCAACAGTGATGTAATCATCTATGTAGGATGTGGTGAAAGAGGAAATGAGATGTCTGAAGTCCTCCGCGACTTCCCAGAGGTCTGTATCTATAGAGTTTCAAATAATATTTTAGAGAAAATACTACTAATCAACTTTCACTGGCAATTAATAAAGCTTTGTGTTATATCTAGAGCATTACTCTCATTTATCAAGGATCTTTTAAGGAATTTTCTAATTAGACTCATGATTCAATTTATATATTTAAGGAAAGGAATTTGTTTCAGCCAGACACTTGAAAGTCTGGTGGCTTTCAGTTATTGGGAGAATATAAAATAGACAATAGGCTTTATATGATTTTCTAGGTAACTGTAGTAATAATATTCCTTTTTCCATAAAATAATGGATTTCACTTAGGAAATGGAAATAATGGCTGTCATTTTTACAGCACAGTGGGACAGGGAGATGAAGTTGGAGTGATGGAGAATATTATTTTGGCAACACTGATTAGAAGAGAAGTTAAATATAGACAGTTTGTAAAAAAGAGACTAAAATGTTCTATTTAGAAAATAGAAGATCACTAATAGATTGTTTGCCTCTAGCTCACAATGGAAGTTGATGGTAAGGTAGAGTCAATTATGAAGAGGACAGCTTTGGTAGCCAATACCTCCAACATGCCTGTGGCTGCCAGGGAAGCCTCTATTTATACTGGTGAGTATATGAATTGGAATAAAAGCAGTTAACATTTATTCTTCAGTTTAGAGCTAACTCCAAACTCTTTCTTTTCCAAAGAACTTTTCTTTCATTCTAAAATACCTCTGTTTATATAACCATATCCCTAGTTTTTAAAAAATATTTTACTTATATCTTGAGAATATCCACTGAGCCAAACCGGTTTTGGCTGCCCCAATCTTTTTAATGACTATAAAATGATGTATCTTCTATTACTATGTTTTTTTCCTTACACTTTTGACCATCAATCTATCTCTGAATAAACCTGTGTCTCTATAACATGAATCATCAGCTTTGAGTTATTATATTTTGACTCCTGGATATGAGAAATAAGAATATCAGGCAGGCAGGCGAGTGGTTAGGAGCCAGCATTCCTGGATTGTGAGAGGGATGTCTGACTGTGGAATCGGGCCTAAACCGGCAGTCAGACATCCCCCGAGGGGTCCCATATTGGAGGCTGGACTGAGGGACACCCCCCCTCCATGCATGAATTGTGTTCACTGGGCCTCTAGTCCCATATAATAAAAGCCTAATGTTCAAATTGACCTAACAGCGGAATGACCAGTGGAATGACCGGTCGCTATGATGTGCACTGACCACCAGGGGGCAGATGCTCAACGCAGGAGCTGCCCCCAGCATGCAGGCCTCAGGCCAGCTAAGGCGGGTGCCAGTGGGGGCCCCTCTGATTGCCCTGCCGGTTGCCCCTCAGAGGGAGGTGACCAGCAGCGGGGAGCGAGGCCAGCAAGCTGGTGGCGGCAGGCTGGTCAAGGTGGGTGCCAGCGGGCCCCCACTCCCCTCCCCCCGATCGCCAGTCACCCCACAGATTGGCCCTAATCGCCAGCCAGGCCTAGGGACCCTACCCATGCACGAATTTCGTGCACCAGGCCTCTAGTAGTTAATAAACATAAAGAAAAGTTGAAAGAATGTTACAATGAACACCCATACACCCAGCACCTAGAATTATCAATTAACATATTACAATTCTTGCTTTATTAGATGCCTATTTAGTCTGTTTTTCTTAACTGAGCTATATATCGTCTTTCCTATGTATATTAATCATTTGAAAACTGCTATAATTGGGTCCAAGGAACTCAGTTTTGGATAGTAGTTGTTTTTCCTACTGATTTGTAAAAGCTCTTTGAAATTAGTCTTTTATCTGTCGTGAGTTGCAAATGTTTTCCCAGTTTGTTCATATTTTAGTTTTGTCTGAGGGTTTTGTTTTTTCCCCTCTTGTAGGCACCAATCTTTAAGTCTGTGAAACTTCTTTGAGGCTTACTTGTGTATATGTCTCTTCTACCAAGTCTTTCCAATATATACACACAATTGTTAGGAATGTCATCAGGGAAACTTAAAAACATAGCCGTGCTTGTATAAAAGCGGATCTGGTCCTATCATCAGATTGAAACATGAAATAATTATTGTGTTTTTTAACCCTTAATAATGATAAGTAATATTTCTTAAAGACTTTGTTCATGGAACCATTTTTTAGAAGCCTCAGAAATCAGTACTTTTTATTCTGAAATAAGTACTATGAAAAATAGTTAAGTGCTGAATTTTCCAACAACTATTTTGTTTTACCTACTATAAGCCTCTGTTTCTTTACTAGTAAAATAAAGGAACTGGAGCCATAGATTTTGAGAGTCTTATAATGTAGCAACAACTATAAATTTCTAATAGCTTAGAGTTGCATAGTTCTTTGTACTTCTTAGAGGGCATTTATATGTGTCATTTAATCTCATGCATATAGGTAGATAGGGCAAGAGCTTTATTATTTTAACATATTAGGAAACCACACTGGGAATGAAGTTACTTAGCTAAGGTCAATGACAGAATAGAAACTAGAATCCAGCACTTCTTCCTATAGATTACCTTCTTCAAAGGGGTTTACTATATGTATGATTTTAGAGGACAGGACTTGATCTGCATAGCAGAATGATCTGGATAATTAAGATATTACTCATGTTAATAATATATGCTACTTTTGAAAAATAACCAAACAAGCTAATTGTTTGAGGGTTTTTTGGTGTGTATATATGTGACACATAGGCAAAAACTATATTGGAAATTAACTTCAAACTTAATTATATTAATAGGGAAAAGAAGAGAGAAAAAGCCTTTTTCAACCCGTTAGAATGTATATCATATTAAGGTAGACTAGGCTGTGGCAACAAATACACCTTAATACAATTACTCAATAATAATAGATATTTATTTAAGGTGGTTAGGGGACTCTTTACTCTGTCATTCTGGGCTGGGACCCAGACTGAAAAGAACTCTTTCATTTCAGCGTAGGCCCTCCAGAGCTCCTGGGAGCTCGCTCCCTCTCAGTAAGCCAGAAGGAAGATGTGGCTTGCCTGGCAGTGAAACACATTACTTTGATTAGCTACAAGTCAGTTTACATGGCCATATTTAAATGCAAAGGAGGTTATAGGAAATATAATTCATCTGTGTGTCCAAAAGAAGAAGAATAGATTTTGGTGAAACAGCAGATTGGCTCATGTACTTCTTGCTTTAAAGTTTTCTCAAGGGTGAAAAGTCAGGATTATACATTATAGCATTATAACGTATAGTATTCTTCCCAATTTAGGAATTACATTGTCAGAATATTTCCGTGACATGGGCTACAACGTCAGTATGATGGCTGACTCCACCTCTAGATGGGCTGAGGCCCTAAGAGAAATCTCTGGCCGCTTAGCTGAAATGCCTGCAGGTAAGTCTGTGTATCACTTATTATGTAAGAAAAACTGATAGGTTTTTGGGGACTGCCCTAGTACCTCTCTTTTAAAATTGTTTTTTCATTTTTCAGATAGTGGATATCCTGCATATCTTGGTGCCCGTCTGGCCTCTTTCTATGAGCGAGCAGGCAGGGTGAAATGTCTTGGAAATCCTGAAAGAGAAGGGAGTGTCAGCATTGTAGGAGCGTAAGTACCTAAACTATTTACTTTTCAAAGGAGAAAAAGGGTCATTTATTATTTATTTATTTTAATAGGGTCATTTATTTTGAAGAGAAAATACTTAGCCACTCTGGGAGCAGTGATTCTTACCAAGGTTGCACATCAAAGTCATCCAACGAGCTCTCTAGGTCATTTCTTTATGTTCTGGTTCCACAGATGTGACTTGGCTGATTATTACATTTAAGTCACAATATCCTAGGAACAACTTAGAAAATTATAGACATGTTAAGGTAAGATTATATATATAAAAGGCTAAGTGACCGACCGTCCGACCGACAACCGGCTGGTACATATGACACGCACTGGCAATTTAAAAATAAATGTTGACTTGCATGTGCGCGATACATGTAAAGCTCTCACTGGCGCCAATCACACACGTGTTTTGATCTGTCATTGTCGATTGTGAATTTGGTTGTTTTTGTTGACATTCAACGTGAACCACAGTGCAATTTATTCATTGACCATCCAACCAACTGGCTGTCTGGTACATATGATGCGCACTGGCAATTTAAAAATAAACGTTGACTCCCGCATGTGCAATACATATAAAGCTCTCACTGGCATCAATCACACGTGTGTTTTAATTTTATGATACTATATTCTATATACTATTTTAACATGTAAGTTTTTTCAGTAACGTAATCACCACATGAATTTTCTCCCAATTAATTTCCTTTCAATGTGCACGAATCGTGCACCGGGCCACTAGTATTATGATAAAAACCAAGTGCAGATTCACGATCACTATTTAAAGCACACTTTGTTCTCAGAGCTTGTCTTTCCTTCCTGCTTCATCTGTGTGATTAGAATAATGAAACTGCTTGTAATAAATATCTGTCTCATTTCTCATACTAGCAGGTATTTAATGATTCTTATTTGTTCTGGTTTCTATTTAAGATTTTTATGTAAAATTTTCTTTCCAAAGGTCATTACTAAAGTTATTTATATTAAAAAGCCATTTACATTAAAATTGACTTTCATATACAAGTTATTTTTCATAAGCATCCCTAATGACTATATTTTTTCTTTTAAATTTAGAGTTTCTCCACCTGGTGGTGATTTTTCTGACCCAGTTACATCTGCTACTCTTGGTATTGTTCAGGTATATCTTTTCTAGTATAGTTAACTTCCGAGCTTGGCACCACCCTCTACCTCCATGGGGTGTTCTAATGTTACCCAAATCATCATGAAGTATTTAATATAGTCACTAAAGAGTAGGTGATGGTCAAGTCTGTTTTAGTGTTTTATGAACATTCTTATCACTGAAAGCCTCAATGCTGTCTGTTCCTTCTTAGCTCTTTACCTGGGGTTTATAATAAATAATATCTATAAGTGGGAAATGTATCCGAGGTAGCAAAGTTTTATTAGCGTTAGAGTAATACTAACCTTTAAGTTAGAGTAATTTTAAAGTATTTTAAAGCAACTTTATTTTTTAATTGACTTTAGAGAGGGGTAGGGAGAGAGAAACATCGATGTGAGAGATAAGCATTAATTGGTTGCCCTGACTGGGAATCAAACCTGACACCTTTGGTGTACATGGCGACACTCCAGCCAAATGAGCCACACTGACCAGGGCGAGTTAGAATAACTTTAGATGTGGAAACAAATGAGCCCCAAAATGTGTAATGGTAAAAACTCAGTGGCAGTTTTTTTCCCCTCTTGGTAGTAATTCAGGGCTCCTTCCATCCTGTGGCTCTACTATCTCCTAGCCTGATAATTGTCTGCATCTGGCCAGCACAAAGGGAACCGAGAGAAGGCACACCTATTTTCTGAACCTTTGCCTCAGACCAGGTACTCCATTCATTCTGCTAGCCAAACCAGACAAAAGCAAAGCTGGAAAAATGTAGTTTTTGCCTAGGCAGATGCTTCCCAATGACAAGGCTTAAATGTTAGTGGATAGCTAGCCAACTTAGCCATTAAAAGAAGCCTAAATGAAAGATGTGTACAAATAGGGCTGTGGTGGGGGAAAAAAGTTGATGTACTCATAAGTATATGTATTATTCATGTGGGAAAAATAAAATATTTGCTTATGTTTTTGTCAATATTATATTAAAGGAAATGGCAGAGGCTAAATTTACAACTCTCAAAGACCTTAACTTTTGCTAAAAAATTGAGTTTTAAATTGTAGGGAAAGGGGGAGCAAGTTAGGGATGTATAAAATACACATGAATGTTTGGCCTCAGAAAAATAACTGTTAGGTCTTACTGGATTGGCCCTTCATGATAGGGAACTAAATTTAACCAGAACATTTAGAGATTTTTTTAATCAAAGGGAGTGTGTATTCTATCTCAATGGGCATTTTCTGGTTCATCTGTTTATATTGCACCATAATAATCTTCAAAACAATAAATTTTTCTTTTTGCTACTTGATTTGATACACTATTAAGGAAATTCAGATAAATTTTGATTTATATGTACTATGCATCCTGAATTGAAAGGAGTATATTTTTTAATTGCAAGTTTTATTCTATTTCAATTATACTTAAACTAAAAATATACATTATTTGCCCCCCAAAATATATGCAATTACATATTAAAACAAAATATACCTCAATACGTTTTTTTAAAACTTTTATTTTTTAAGACAAATTATTCTTAAAATGATTGAAAGTTTGCTTGTTTTGTTTTTCAATCAGGTGTTCTGGGGCTTAGATAAGAAACTAGCTCAACGTAAGCATTTCCCCTCTGTCAACTGGCTAATCAGCTACAGCAAGTATATGCGTGCCTTGGATGAGTACTATGACAAGCACTTTACAGAGTTTGTTCCTCTGAGGACCAAAGCTAAGGAGATCCTGCAGGAAGAAGAAGATCTAGCAGAAATTGTACAGCTTGTGGGAAAGGTGAGTTATAAAATCCCACTGGAGCCCTGACCGGTTTGGCTCAGAGGATAGAGCGTCGGCCTGCAGACTGAAGGGTCCCAGGTTCGATTCCGGTCAAGGGCATGTACCTTGGTTGCGGGCACATCCCCAGTAAGGAGTGTGCAGGAGGCAGCCGATCGATGTTTCTCTCTCATTGACGTTTCTAACTCTCTATCCCTCTCCCTTCCTCTCTGTAAAAAATCAATAAAATATATTTTTTTAAAAATCCCACTGGAGTGTTGTAAGTACAGCTAGAACGTTGGATATGCAGATTCTGCTTAGCAAAATGAGTACTTACGAAATATTTTTAAACTAATAGCATTTATAGATTATTTCTTTATTTTGGCAGATATTTGAGAGACCTACTTGTGTTGTGAAAGGTAAAATAGTGATTATTGCTTTGATTTTTCTATTGATGAGTAGCAAATCACTCTCACACTTAGTGACTTAAAGTGTTTTATTACTCATGGTTTTGGGTTTGATGGCCTCCGTTGGGTGTTCTTGCTTGGGATCCACATACAGTTGTGGTCATATGATGGCTCAGGCTGGAGTTTTTTGAAAGTTTCTTCCTTCACATGTCTTGTGCTGGGGTTGGGATGGCTGGAATAGTTAAGGGTTGGCTGGGCATTTCTGTCTCTATGTAGCATGTTCAGGGCTCTCAAAGTGAGTATTAAAAGAGAAAGAAAGTAGAAGCCACCAGCCTCTTAAGCCAGAGCCCCAAAACTAGTATGATTTCTGTCATTAATTTGGTCAAAGCAGTTTAGAGAGCTTGCCCACATGCAAGGGGAGGGGCTTTCACTTCAGAGTGGTCAGTTAAGAGAAGTAACTAAATTGTTAGAGCCTTTATATTCTTTTCAGTCACTTATAGCACTTAACATGGTCCTGGTTTTATTGTAGGTGAGAAAAAACTTTTTTTTTTAATTCTTTACCCGAGGAGATGTTTATTGATTATATATGGAGGAGGAGGAGAGAGAGGGAAAGAAGAAACATCAGTTGGTTGCAACCCAACCTGAACCCGCAACCTAGGTCCGTGCCCTGACCTTTTGGTATATGGGATGACGCTCCAAGCATCTGAGTTACCCAGCCAAGGCTTGATTTACTTTTATTTCTTGAAATAGACTGTACCTGTCACCAACCGAATTAGAGGGGGTAGAAGTAGGATCTATTAAAATACATTTTTTCAGGAGCACTATGACTAAGAAAGATTGCATTTGACCCACCATGACCTTCCTAGTTAGGAATCTTGCCTGGCCAGTGTGGCTTGGTGATTGAGCGTCAACCTATGAACCAGGAGGTCACAGTGTGATTCTGGTCAGGGCACATGCCCAGGTTGCAGGCTCCATCCCTGTAGGGGCGTGTAGGTAGCAGCCAATCAATGATTGTCTCTAATCATTGATCTCTCTCTCTCTCTTTCTCTCTCTTCCTTTCTTTCTGAAATCTATAAAAATGTATTTTTTTTAAAAAAAGAAAAAGTTCAGGGGAGGTTAATCAGGGTAAAAAAGGAGACATGTAATACTTTAAACAATAAAAGTTGTTGGATTTTGAAAAAAAGTTATCTACATATCACTGGTTGAATTTTATCCAATATCAAGACTGTTCCTTATTACTTCCAATGTAAATTTTTAATTGTTTCTGCATTTTTAAGCTCATTTAAAATGTTTCACTATCTTTCAACTTTCATTGTCCTTGTATACATTTTTAAAAATAAATTCGGCCTTCTCTCTATAAAAAAATAAGTTCAAGGATCTGATGTGTGGTTATATAAAAAAAAGGAAAGAAAGAAATCTATTATCAGATCACCCTGTGAGGTTACTTTCGATCACTGAACATGTACATACCCCCTTTTTTATCCGCAAGGATTTGTCACAAAAATACAAATACTCTATGATTCCACTTATATAAGGTATCTAAAGTAGTGAAATTTGTAGAAAAAAGAAAGTAGAATGGTGTTTACCAGAGACTGAGGGGGTGGCGGGGGGAGTAGGAGGAAAATAGAGTTATGTAAACTCTAATGGATATAGAGTTTCAGATTTGTAAAATGAAGTTATGAAAATCTGCCCTAGCTAGTTTGGTTCAGTGGACTGAAGGGTCCCGGGTTTGATTCCAGTCAAGGGCACATGCCCAGGTTTCGAGCTTGATCCCCAGTTAGGGGCGTGCAGGAGGCAGCCGATCAATGATTCTCTCTCATCATTGATGTTTCTATCTCTCACTCTTCCTTCCTCTCTGAAATCAACAAAAATATATTTTAAAAAATGTTTGAAAATCTGTTTCACAATAGTGTGAATATATTGTACACTACTGAACAACACTTAAAAAATAGTGAAGATGATAAATTTTGCATTATGTTTTGTACCACAATAAAAGAGAACATCAATAAAAAAGTTATGAAGTGAATTTATAAATGGTAATGATTGTGTGTGATCAGATCATTTCTGCTTGCTCATTGATTACAACCATGGTCCCACATTATGGAAGTAAATTTCTAAAATTATATATTTTTTCTCTTCTAGGCTTCTCTAGCAGAAACAGATAAAATCACTCTGGAGGTAGCCAAACTTATCAAAGATGATTTCCTACAACAAAATGGATATACTCCTTATGACAGGTAACCTATCCTGCTATTTCTTCTTTTTTATATATATAATTTTTATTTTTTAATTACAGTTGATGTACAATATTATATTAGCTTCAAGTGTACAACTAGTGATTAGATGTTTATATGCCTTACAAGTGATCACCTTGATAATTCTAGTATCCATCTGACACTGTACATAGTTATTACAATATTATTGACTATATTTCTTAGGCCGTACATTACATCCCCGTGACTATTCTGTAACTACCAATTTGTACTTCTTAATTCCTTCACCTTTTCCCCCCAACCCACAACCCTAAACCCCTTTATCTGACAACTTTCAAAATGTTTTCTGTATTTATGAGTCTGTTTCTGGTCGACTTGTTTGTTTGTTTATTTTTTTAGATTCCCCATCTAAGTGAAATTATACGACATTTGTCTTTCTCTGTCTGACTTACTTCACTCAGCACAATACCCTCTATGTTGAGCCATGTTGTTGCAGATGGCAAGATTTCATTCTTTTTTATAAATAACTAAGTCATATTCCATTGTTCGTATACACCACTTCTTTATCCATTCATCTATCGATGGATACTTAGGTTGCTTCATATCGTGGCTATTGTAAATAATGCTACAGTGAATATATGGATGTATATATCTTTTTGATTTAGTGTTTTGGATGTCTTCCAATAAATATCTAGAAGTGGAATTGCTGGGTCCTTTGTAGTCTCTTGTTATAGCCTTTGTTTTTAAGTATTTTTATTCATATAAATATTGCTACCCCAGATTTTTTTTCTTATTTTTATGAAATATCTTTTTCCATCCATTTCCTTTCAGTGTGTGTGTGTCTTTTAATCTGAAATAAATATCTTATAGACAGCCTATGTAGGGATCTCGTTTTGTTATCCACTCAGCCTCCATATCTTCTTTGATTGGAACATTTGATCAATTTGAATTTAAAGTATTTGCTGATAGATATATATTTATTGCCATAATACTGATTTGGTGGTAATGAACTACTTTAGCTTTATCTTGTCTGGAAAACTTTTTATTTCTCCTTCAGTTCTTTTTTTTTTTAAATATATTTTTATTGATATCAGAAAGGAAGGGAGAGAGATATAGAAACATCAGTGATGAGAGAGAACCATTGATCGGCTGCCTCCTGCACAGCCCCTACTGGGGATTGAGCCCGCAACCCAGGCATGTGCCCTTGACTGGAATCGAACCTGGAACCTTCAGTCTGCAGGCCGGCGCTCTATCCACTGAGCCAAACTGGCTGGGACTCTCCTTTCTTAACGATAACTTGCTGAGTAGTGTAATGTTGCTTGTAGGTCTTTGCTTTTTATGACTTTGAATATTTTAGGTCAATCCCTTCTGGTCTGCAAAGTTTCTGTTGAGAAATCAGCTGACAGTCTTATGGGAGCTTTCTGGTGGATAAACTAACTGCTTTTTTCCTGCTGCTTTTAAGGTTTTCTCTGTCTTTAACATTTGGCATTTTAATTATGATGTATCTTGGTGTGGGGTTCTTTTGGTTCATCTTGCTTGGGACACTCTGCTTCCTGGACTTGTGTGTCTATTTATTCACCAAGCTAGAAAAATTTTTTGTCATTTTTTCAAATACCTTTTCAATTCCTTCCTCTCCTCCTTCTGGTACCCCCATGATGCATGCAAATGTTAGTATGCTTGAAGTTGCCTCTCCTTAAACTATCCTCATTTTTCTGGATTATTTTTTCTTTTTGCATTCTAATTTTCTGCTTCCTTATCTTCCAAATCTCTGATTTGATCTTCTGCATCACGTATCCTGTAATGTATTCTTCATTTTAGTTAGTGTAGCCTTCATTTCTGACTGGTTCTTTTTTATTTTTCTATATCCATTTTTATGTTTTCTATCTCTTTGTTGAAGTTCTCACTAAGTTCAC
The DNA here is from genome assembly GCF_000147115.1 of Myotis lucifugus. NCBI lineage: Eukaryota > Metazoa > Chordata > Mammalia > Chiroptera > Vespertilionidae > Myotis > Myotis lucifugus. The sequence goes on from NW_005871185.1 coordinate 3,529,162, forward strand.
TGAGCATCCTTATAACCAGTGTTGCTTTTTTTTAATTTAAATTCTTTATTGTTTAATGTATTACATAAGTCTCCTTTTTCTCCCATTGACCTCTCCCCGGCCACCTCCATCCCCCAGCACATGCCCTCACCCCCAATCCAACCCCATCTGTGTCCATTGGTTATGTTCATATGCATGCATACAAGTCCTTTATAACCAGTGTTTTGAACTCTGTATCTGGTAGATTGCTTGTCTCCATTTTGTTTAGTTTTTTACTAGAGTTTTGTTCTGTTCTTTTATTTGGGACCTATTTCTTTGTCTCCTCATTTTGGCTCTCTCCCTGTATATGTATTTCTGTATTAGGTAGAGCTGCTACATCTCCTGGTCCTGGTAGAGTGACTCTATGTAGTAGGTGTCTTGTAGGGCCCAGTGGCTTGGTCTCTCTAGTAACTCAAGCTGTGCACTTCCCGTGCCCCCTACCCCCTTGTGGGCTATGTGCATCCTTCTGTTGCAGTTGAGCCTTGATTGCTGTTGACACATCACTAGTTAAGATTTATGCCCAGGCCTATTGACTGCAAGGAATGGCTATGGTTATAGTGGAGGAGCTGCTATGCAGGGGCCCACCTCATGTTGCAGGAATTGCTTCAGCAGGGATCTGGCCCTCAATGACTTTGCCCCTTGAGTGTGTAGCTCATGGAGGTGGTTCGGTGGTGCTCAGTGTGGTCTGAAGCTGTCCACTGGGTGTGTTGGTTTTGGGCCCTTCCAGGAGGTGCAGGCTAAGGTTAGCTGTTGCCTGTGCCCTGCCTGGGGTCACCTGGCAGGAGCTACAAAGTGATTTGCAGATGGCTACTATTTGTGCTGAGCTTGAAGGTGCTTGGGATAGGCTAAACTAGGAACTGCTGCTTGTGTCGGACCTGGAGCCACTTAGCTAGAGCTAAGCATGCTGAAACTAGAGACTGCTTGTTTGGAATTTGTGAACCTTTGAGCCATTTTGCTAAGTTTGCTTTATGATCCCAACCAGGCCATTTGTATGTAAAAGTCACTGGAAATAGCAAGTTGGATGGGGCAGCATCTCAGGGAATTATTAAGTTGGGTGAACAACCAGGTTGATGGAGACTCAGATATGCTCCCACCTGCCCACTTTGTGTGGAGAAAGGGCTCAGCAAAGGCACAGTGGCCTCTGCCAGCACTTATGTCTGGGGGAAAGCTGCCCCTCCAGCTCTCACCATGAATACAGAGAATTCAGTGCCTCCCTGTATGTCCTAGGCACCTTTCATGATGCTGCCCCAGTGCTGGAGCTCAGTGCGGGTGAGTCCGAGTAAGTCCGTGCGTGGGCCCTTTAAGAGGAACTGCCTGGGACTCCAGAATCCTCTGTCTCACTCAGCCACAATCCTTGCTGGTTTTTATAGCCAGAAGTTATGGGGACTATTCTTCCTAGCACTGGATCCCTGGGCTGGGGGGCCTAGTATGGGGATGGGACCCCTTGTTCCTCTGGGAGGCCCTAAGCAACAGAAATATCTCTGATTTTCATCCGACACATGGGTGCGGGACCAGATTGTTTGGAGTCTCCATCCCTCCCACCAGTCCACATGGCTTCTTCTTTATATCCTTATAAAGAACATAGGACTTCTGTCCAGCTAGATTTCAAGTAGTTGGATGTGTGTGCCACATTTACCTACACTGCCAAATTGATTGGAAGCACCACTATTCTTTTTTTATTTGAGGATTTTCTATTGAGGTGTTGGTTTTTTTAGATTTTTAAAAAAATTTTATTTATTGATTTGAGAGAGAGAGAGAGAGATATCAATTTTTTCCATTTATTTATGCATTCATTGGTTGATTCTTGATTAGAGGTCGGACCTGCAACCTTGGCATATTGGGACAACACTCTAACCAACTGAGCCAGGGCTCTATTGAGTTTTGAAGAAGAAGCTGCCTACATTAGAAACCACTTTTATTTTCATAGCAGACATCTAACCATCTAATAAGTCCCCTTGTCTTGATTTTGCTCATTTGTCCAATTATGACAAACTAGGGGCTCAGTGCACGAACTCGTGCACCTTGAAAAGGAACTGTGGGCCAAGAGGCTGCGGTGGGCATAGGGGTGGGTCTTGGCCCATTCTCTGCGCCCCCATCCAGCCCCTCCCGCCACGGCCCCTGGTTCCCTGTCTGCCAGCAGCCCCGCTCCCACCGCCACTGCTCCCATGTGCTGACAGCGCCAGTCCCGCTCACACCCACTGACAGCGTTTAGCTATTAGGGCCGGTGCCAGCAGCGGGTGTGAGAAGCGGGTGCGAGAAGCGGGTGGGAGAGGCAGCTGCCAACTCCTATCGCCCCTCAGGGACAGGGGGAGGTGGAGAAGCCCTGAGGGGCAATTGGGGCTGGCAGCCGTCACTCGCACTGCTGACAGCACCAAGTGATCAGGGCCGGTGCCGGGTGCCGGCAGCAGGTGCAAGCGCTGGGCGGGACCCTGGCTTCAGGGAGCAAAGAATTTTCAGTAACCACCAGAGGCTGGCCCAGATGACAGCAGCTGGCACCCCGCCTTAGTCTGGTGCCCCCACTCACCTGCTCCACTATCCCACTGTGGCCGATGCCCGCCACGTTTCATGTACGCCCCCTAGTGGTCAGCGCACAGTTGTTCGGTCTACTTGCATATTAGAGTTTTATATAGAGAGATAAGCAAGACCATCTTTAATTAGATTAAATTGTGGCTTAATGTGCAGAGCCTGGGTGGGGATCATTGCCTCCTTCAGAAACTTTTCCCACTATATCTTTCCACTGCCCATGCCTCCTCTACTCTTTTCCTAAATAATTTCTGCTTTCCTGTCTTATTTCACAAGCGTCTGTTCTTTTTTTTTTCTACCAAAGTTCCTAATAGGTGCCCTGCCCTAACAGTACTATTATTGGCCTGCTCAGTGCTTGTTTTGTGGGTTTGTTTTTTTTTAACTTTTATGTCTGCTATAACATGGCTTAAAGTTCTTATTTCCTTTAAACTTTGATAATTTGGCCCATTCACCACAGGCTGGCTTTTCCCTCCTCAAATCATATTTGGCCTTATGTAAGACTGAAGAGGGAACTGAACAAATAGGATTTCCAAAATGTAGAACAAGCAGAAAATATGACAATATAATCAGTAAGACTCAAAAATCTATCACAGAAACTTAAGAAGCTCTAGCAACTACCTACACAAACATAACTCAGTAAGGGAACAACTCTTTGGAAGGAGTGTGATAGAGAGTATTCATGAAATTATGTATGCAAATGTGTTTAAATATGTCAGAAAGTCGATAAAAGTGTGTGAATACAGTTGAATATTTGCTTGCATGTCTTCATTATTAAAAGATATGGTTAAATGAAAATGAACTCCTTAATGTGGAAGAGGGCTTACTATTAACTTTAGGAAATTGCCATTTCCTGTTTCTTATTCATTATACCTTAACCTGCTATCACAAGGGAATCTTTACAACTCAGTTATTTTACGACTTAGGGCAGTGATGGCGAACCTATGACACGCGTGTCAGAGGTGACACGTGAACTCATTTTTTTGGTTGATTTTTCTTTGTTAAATGGCATTTAAATATATAAAATAAATATCAAAAATATAAGTCTTTGTTTTACTATGGTTGCAAATATCAAAAAATTTCTATATGTGACACGGCACCAGAGTTAAGTTAGGGTTTTTCAAAATGCTGACACGCCGAGCGCAAAAGGTTCGCCATCACTGACTTAGGGCATTCCTTTAACGGCATTGTACAAAAACAAATCCTCAAAGAGATTAGATTATAGTAGTACTATTATTGTTATTAAAATATAAACATCACTTTTTACATTAAAAAATATATTTCTCCATTTACTATCCATTCCCTATTCTGAGACATCTTTGTCCAAAAACCGGTCTTTTCCACTATTTTTTCATTCATTATATATCATCTAATAATTTTAAGTAATCTGCATATTTAAGTAAAGAAGCTAATGCTCTCATATTTTATAAAGTTTTACATAAAGAATGAACCTGCTTTGGATTTTGTTTTGTTAATTATTTTGGCTGTTTTTACCCTAGGTTCTGCCCATTCTACAAGACAGTTGGGATGCTGTCCAACATGATCGCATTTTATGATATGGCCCGTAGAGCTGTTGAAACCACTGCCCAGAGTGACAATAAAATCACATGGTCCATTATCCGTGAGCACATGGGGGAGATCCTCTATAAACTTTCCTCCATGAAATTTAAGGTATGTTTAGTTTCTGCTGTAACTTTTTTTTAGTAGGAAATGTTTCTTTTTATTTTTTTTAACTACTTGAGTCCTGAACCTGGTGTATAAAACTTACATTTATCATTTCCACGCATGCTCAGGTTATGTAAAACCAGGGCAGATCTCAAAGTTATGTTCAAATAGGAATGCTGGTGCTAAAAATTATAGTATGTCATGTCTAAAATAAATGCTGATACATCTCTTTTTTTAAAATAAAAATATATGTTTATTGATATCAGAGAGGAAGGGAGAGGTAGAGAGAGATAGAAACATCAATGATGAGAGAGAATAATTGATTGCCTCCTGCATTCCCCCTACAGGGGGAATCGAGCCCGCAACCCAGGCATGTGCCCTTGACCAGAATTGAACCTGGGACCCCTCAGTCCACAGTCCAATGCTCTATCTACTGAGCCAAACCAGAGAGGGCTCTATTTGTTTTAACTGCCAGGCAATTTAGTGCTAAAGTCATTGCTGAGCAGCAATTACCTTACCTCATCTGCCTATTCACATCCAATCCTATGCACATCCAAAATGACTTCTGTTGTTTACTTCTTTTAAGTATCCTATTACATAATATTTTTAACTTTTAAGTGGACTGTAATTCTTTTGGAAGTACACAGATATAATTAGATAATTAAATGAAATTATCAGTGGAACCTCAAATGTATAGGATTGTTTTTAAATATTTTATTAATTGGATTATATTTATTTATTTATTTATTTATTTATTTAAATATATTTTATTGGTTTTTCACAGAGAGGAAGGGAGAGGGATAGAGAGTTAGAAACACTGATGAGAGAGAAAGATCCATCAGCTGCCTCCTGCACGCCCCCCACTGGGGATGCGCCTGCAACCAAGGTACATGCCCTTGACCGGAATCGAACCTGGGACCCTTCAGTCCTCAGTCCAATGCTCTATCCACTGAGCCAAACCGGTTCGGCTATTTCTGAGTTATAATATCCAAGTATATCGGTTCGGCTATTTCTGAGTTATAATATCCAAGTATATTTAATCACCTACTGAGAAATTGAGAATGATTCTCTCAATGTGTGTGTGTGTGTGTGTGTGTGTGGTGTTGTTTGCACAAAGGTTGAAAGTAAACCTGTACAGTAGACACTCACTGAATCAAGAATTTTAAAATATTCATACCCTTGAGTCCTGTCATTCTACTTCAAAGCATATAACCCAAGGAAATAATCAGATTTTCATATGGATTTATGTCCAAGGTTGTTTATTAAACTTCTTAAATGTCATCCAAGAGTGGATAAGTACAATGTGGCATGTGCATTATGATAAGAATATTATCAAGTCATTACATGTTTCTTTTGAAAGAATATTCAAAGACATGGGGAAATGCTTATGGTGTAATGAAGGAGGAAATCAGTTGCAAAGAAATTCTATATATAATTTGATTCAAATTTTATTTTCAAAAATTAAATATTTATAGAAACAAGATAAAAAATATGGATGTAATAATAATAGTGATGATTTCTGGTAGTGTGATTAAAGGTAATATCTTTTTTTTATTTACATGCACATTGTATCAAATTAATATCACAGTTGCTTTTTTTAAATATTTTTTTATTGATTTTCAGAGAGAGAGGAGGGAGAGGGAGAGAAACATTGATCGGTTGCCTCTTATACACACCCATACCAGGACCAAACCCGCAACCTGGGCATGTGCCCTGATCGGAAATTGAACCGATGACCTTTCGGTATATGGGATGATGCTCAACCAACTGAACCACACTGTCCAGGGCAACATCACAATTGCTTTTTAATGTCATTACATTTCTTCTGTAGCATTATTTTGTTGCTGGAGAGTAATATTCTCCTATTTTTAAGCACTTAGGAAATTTCCAGTTGTTGGTATAGCAACTTTGTTCATGCAGTTAGCTTTGTGAATTTTCCTAGTATAGATTCCCAGAAGTGGAATGATTGAAGTGGAATGATTGTGTCAGAGAGCTTAAGCATTTTAAAGTGTTTTATACATGTTACTCAATTAAGTTGCTTTCCATAAGGATTTTAACTGTGGTGCATTTTAAGATTATTTTAGAAATCTTACTTTCGTGTCTCAATGTAATTCTATCAGACATTGAATAGTAAATGTCTAGTTTGACTAAATTAATTCCAACTATTATATATGCAGTGAAATGCATTTAATATGTGATGCTGCATAATTTTCCAATATTTTGCATGTTGTTGAGGATAAATTATTGGTCATTGAGTACAGTTAGTAGGCAAAATACAATATTGAAATTTTATTTCTGTTTGGTTGGGGTATTACACCATTTACACATTTCTACCCTTAAAAGAAAAAAAGGGAAATAAGGATAATTTTCACTCCTGCCTGTTGTTTACCAGTGTACCTCAATTAACCTAGTACTCAAAATATATTAAATATAAGCAACTTACTACATGTTCTGAAAGTTATTTCCCAAATGTAAATTGAATTCTGTCATGTCTTTTTTCAGGATCCAGTGAAAGATGGTGAGGCAAAGATCAAGGCCGACTATGCACAGCTTCTTGAAGACATGCAGAATGCATTTCGTAGCCTTGAAGATTAGAACTGTGATTTCTTCCTTCCTTTTCCTCAGCAAGCTCTCATATGTGTATATTTTCCTAAATTTCCCATCTCAAACCTTTCGCTGCTTTACTGTGCAGCTTTGAGACTAGTGCAGCTTTATGCCTCTTATCATTTGTTTCCCTGTTTATTTTGTAGGTCTTATACAAAACATTCCTTTGTTCCAGTGTTCCTTTCTCCAAAGTGGTGAATGTAGAAAATATGATATACAATGGCTACACTACTGTAAATTTGTATGTAGGCTGACGTCCCTCCTTGTCCTAGGTTTGCCCTTTCCTCATCGCCACTAAATTTAAACAAGACTACTGCATGTACTGTCTTTGCAGTGAATTGGGGATGAAAGGTCAGTTTTCTTTACATTGTGACAGGTACTTTGTGAAATGATTTGATATCTGTCTACATGGCAAGTTTATTTGCAGCTTAGCATTTTGCTAAGTAACTGCTTTGCAGGAAATATTTGCTTTTTTAATAACATAAATGATTAATGTTTCAGTTTTGCATTGCTTCCCCAGCATAAATCAGGAATATTTATGGGGAACTGTTAGGAACTATGTTGTTTTTAAAACAGGCATTTTGGGGGCTCAGCATAATATATGGATCAGTACCCTCTAAAAAAGTGAAAAAGGAGCCAGATGGTCAAATTTAGATTAACATCATCTTGTTAAAGCTTATTTTGTCTCACTAGGAAAAATTCAGTATCAAGGACTATTCTGCATTATTAGGAAAGTCTTTTTAAAATTACATTTAGAACAATCACCAAGAACTTGATCCCCATTATACCCTTTTTCTTTTCCTCAAACATCTTAGAAGCCTGAGCTCCTAAGAATCATGTGGCAGTGTGATGGACACTAAAATGTCACAAAGAAGATATTTAGGAGTAGTTAAAGGCTGTTTGCACATTTAAGGACCGGCTGGGCTATCGTGATCCTTGGGACCAGAGTGGCATTATGTTTTTTCAAGATAATAGCGTGTGTCATATGTTCACATGTTTGTTCCCTTATTGAATTTTTGAACAACCAGTTTACTAATTATAGAAAATAATACTTTCTTTCATGTGGGTTTTGATTCATTTGCTCACAAGAGTCCTCAGAATATCTGTAGCCATAGCAGCATAACAGTTTCCATTTGGTTTAATAGGGATGAAATTGATTCTCGTATCTGCTGATAGCAGAGTCTGAGTCAAGTGAAAAAAGATCATTTCTGTCTGTCTTTTAAGTATTTGTACAATAAGGCTCATCACAGAACAACCGAGAGCAACAGTTTCCCATTAACTCTTTCTGACCAACAGTGCTGGCACCATTCCTTCCTCTTTCTGAGAGGAAAGGGCATGTGAACGTGTCTAACAATCTCAAATACCCCAATGTAATAGCATAAATAAACTATTTATTTTATGCCTTAATATGTTATTATTTAAATTTTTAGGTAATACAGTTCTTTTGGTCTGATAAGGAAAGATGCAGGCAGTAGAGAATTCAGCTCTAGTTTGTTTAAATCCTTGAAAATTGCATGTTTTTACAGTTCAGGACAGGTATTCTTCCATACAACTTTTTATAACCTTTCAGAATACTGGAAGATAAAAATTTTGCAATGGTTTGTTGAGGTGAGGACTTAATGGTGCTGCTTAATCAGTTGGCTTCCAATGTGGCCTCCTACCCAGAAGCCCTACGACCAGTGGAAATTAAAATAATTTCAAAAACTTTCTTTTCTACCTTAAATTTACCAGCAAACTAGAATTGTGATGGGAATGAATAATAGGATGAAGAAAGTTTGACCAAGTTTTTCGGGTTTTTTGTTTTGTTTTGTTTTGTTTTTGTAGTTCTGAATTTGCAGTATACATTCTTTACTACTTTTTAAGTATGCTGATGTTTGGGTGTGAAAATGCTAGAGAAACTATGCTCAGATATTCATTTTAAGTGTCCCTTCACCTATATGTTGTAGAATTCAGATTGGTCACTGATCATATTTCTTTAGTACGAATGTGTTAAAATTGCAACAGTCTTTTAAAAATGATGCAGTTCTGTATTTATTGTGCTGTGCCTGGTCCTAAGTGGAGCCAGTTAAACAAGTTTCTTATGTATTTTTCCAGTGTTAAATCTCACACATTGTGCCCTTTAGAAATTTCCTTCCATCCTAAAGAATGATTAGAAGAGACCATACATATATATATTGCCTCCTCATCCTTGAGATTTCACTCTCTTTATGTGAAAAGTTGTGCATAATTGTTAAAATCTATGAAAAAATAAAAGTGGATTTAAATTAACTTTTTTTTTCTGTGTGTGTGTGTGTGTGTGTGTGTCAAGATCTGCTAGAAAACATGCCACCTTGTTGTATTTTGATGATGTTTTCAGTATGATTTTTAAATTTTTTATTTCTCCCTTTCTTTATAGATTGTTACTTAAGATAATGAAATTGAATTGGGGCTCTCACTATAGACTGCAAAAAGTCCTATAATCATATACACTATGATTTGGAAATGTAGTACACAAAATCCCATACCATTCTGAATATTGTTTTAAATTAAAGAAGTAAATGGTTTGTAAAACACACTTATAAATTAAAGGAGATAGTGGTACTTATTTCTGTTTTTGGTAAATGAACTAAAGCCTGTAATTCAAATTTTGCAAGCCAAATTATTTAAGATTCAGTCTAGCAACATGTTACTTGGTACATATTTTATTTCCTTACATGTATTTTTTAAAAATATGCGCCCTGACTGGTTTGGCTCAGTGGGTAGAGCGTCGGCCTGCAGACTCAAGGGCCCCAGGTTCGATTGAGAATCATTGATGGGCTATCTCCTACACGCCCTTTACTGGGGATCGAGCCCACAGCCTGGGCATGTGCCCTGACTGGGAATCGAACTTTGACTTCCGGGTTCCTGAGTCAACAGTTCAACCCCTGAGCCACACTGGCCGGACTCCTTACATATATTTTTAACAATTCCCAAAGAAGTAAAAAAGCAGTGTGGAGTGAACAATTCTATTACTATTGAATGCCAAAGTTATGTAGAGAGAAATATTTAAAAATTCATGAGAAAGCTTATTATAGAATGTTTGAGTAATTTTGTTGTTGTTGTTAATCCTCACCCAAAGATACTTTTCCATTGATTTTTTTAGCGAGAGTGGAAGGGACGGGGAGATACAGAGAGAAAGCGAAACATTGATGTGAGAGAGACACATCATCGATTGGTTGCCTCCCACATGCGCCCCTACCAGGTACGCACCCTTGTCTAGAATCGAACCCAGGACCCTTCAGTACATGGGCTAACACTCTATACCAGTGATGGCGAACCTATGACACGCGTGTCAGAGGTGACACGCAAACTCATTTTTTTGGTTGATTTTTCTTTGTTAAATGGCATTTAAATATATAAAATAAATATCAAAAATATAAGTCTTTGTTTTACTATGGTTGCAAATATCAAAAAATTTCTATATGTGACACGGCACCAGAGTTAAGTTAGGGTTTTTCAAAATGCTGACACGCCGAGCTCAAAAGGTTCGCCATCACTGCTCTATACACTGAGCCAAACTGGATAGGGCTGTTTGGACAATTTTTAGTCTTAGTTTTAATGTATTGCTACAGTATAAGCCCAAAGAAGGGAACCAACTTCCCCAAGTGGGATGTGATAAAATTCCACTGAGGTTGTTCTAAGAGCTTCTTATAGTTTGAGTTTCCCGGAAGTTGATTCAGACAGTTAGTATTTGACTGCAGGCAATTTATTTGGGAGGTAACCATAGGAAACACTATTAGACTAGTAGAGAACTGAAATAGAATTGAAAGAAGCCAATAAAAGTGCTCATCATTGAGCAAGTCAATACTTTACCAGTGGTCGGCAAACTGTGGCTCAGCAAACTGCGGCTCGCAAGCCACATGCGGCTCGAAAGCCACATGCGGCTCTTTGGCCCCTTGAGTGTGGCTCTTCCACAAAATACCGACTTCTGCGCATGGGCCACAAAGTTTCAATCGCACTCTACATGCGCGTCCGCACGTGGTATTTTGTGGTATATTGTGGAAGAGCCACCCTCAAGGGGCCAAAGAGCCGCATGTGGCTCAAGAGCCGCAGCTTGCCGACCACGACTTTAGACTATTGAGAACAATTCTGCCATGGAGTTCTAAGAGCAAGTGAAGAATATGAACCTCAATTTTCCCACCTGGGGTGCAAGGAAGCTAGAGTACTCTCATCAGTCATTGACAGCCAGCTCCTGTCAATCATTCATGAAAGGCTGTTCCCATAAAGACAAGGAGAGTCAATGCCCAGCACATGCATATAGGAAGATCAGACACTGGTGGCCACAGAAAGCCCTCTGTAAACAGGTGCAAATTGGTGTGCACTGAAATGGTAGTCATAGCCAAAGAGATTTATATAGGGCACTACTAGCAACTGCTTCAGGTTCCTTAAACAAGATGGCTTAAGTAACTGAAAAGCCATTGTTGCCTGGCTAGTGTGGCTCAGAGGTTGAGCATCAATCTATGAACCAGGAGGCCATGGTTTGATTCCCGGTCAGGGCACATGCCCAGGTTGTGGGCTCCATCCCCAGTAGGGGGTGTGCAGGAGTCAGGTAATCAATGGTTCTGTCCCACCATTGATGTTTCTCTCCCTCTCCCTTCCTCTCTGAAACTAATAAAAAACATTTTTAAAAAAGAAAAAGAAAAGAAAAGCCATTGTTCTGCAAAATAAGGAAGCACCCTCTAAAAGGATCAGGATACTCTGAAAAGAGGTTTGCTTATTTTTTAAAGAGAATCTTTTTAAAGAGAGTTTTTAAAAAATTTTTTATTGATTTTTAGAGAGAGAATAGAGAAAGAGAGAAACATCCATGTAAGAGAGAAGCATCAATTGGTTGCCTTCTATACATGCACCAATTGCCTCCTATATATATCCTGACCCAGTATGGAACCTACAACCTAGGTATGTGCCCTGACCCAGAATTGAACCCACAACCTTTTTGGTATACAGGGCAACACTCCAACTAACTGAACCACCCAGCTGGGGATTAAGTGATTATTTTATTTTATTTATTTTTTTATTGATTTCAGAGAGGAAGGGAGAGGGAGAGAGAGATAGAAACAGTAATGATAAGAGAGAATTATTGACCAGCTGCCTCCTGTATGCCCCACTGGGGATCAAGCCCACAACCCAGGCATAAGCCCTGACAGGAAATCAAATCATGACCTCCTGGTTCATAGGTCAACGCTCAACCACTGAGCCCACACCAGCCAAGCCTAAAGTGATAATTGATAGGCACATATTTGTTGACATTTTATCGTTTGTAACTATGTTGCTCTTTTTTTAAAATTCTTTTAGAAAAGACCCTTTAACATTTCTTATAATACTGGTTTGTTCATAATAAACTATAGCTTTTTCTTGTCTGGAAAGCTCTTTATTTCTCTTTCAATTTTTTAATATTAACCTTATTGGGGTAACATCTATATATATATATATATATAAAATAAAGGCCCAGTGCACGAAATTTGTGCAGGGGGGGGGGAGTGTCCCTCAGCCCAGCCTGCACCTTCTCCAATCTGGGACCCCTCGGGGGATGTCTGACTGCCGGTTTAAATTGGCAGTCAGACATCCTTCTTGCAATCCATGACCACTGGCTCCTAACCACTCACCCGCCTGCCTGCCTAATGCCCCCAACTTCCCTCCCCTGCCAGCCTGGTCTCACCCCCAACTGCCCTCTTCTGCCGGCCTGATCGTCCCTAACCCCCTGCCAGCCTGATCTTGCCCCTAACTACTCTTCCCTGCCAGCCTGATCTTGCCCCTGACTGCCTCTGCCTTGGCCCCCACCACCATGGCTTTGTCTGGAAGAAAGTCGGACGTCCAGAAGATGGCTGGTTGACCCTGTCTAATTAGCATATTACCCTTTTATTAGTATAGAAGCCTAAGCGACCGAACAACCTGTTGCTATGATGTGCACTGAACACCAGGGGGCATATTCTCAACACAGGAGCTGTCCCCTGGTGGTCAGTGTGCTCTCACAGTGGGAGCACCGCTCAGCTGACTGATGGGTGCCAGATGCAGGGCTCACGGCTGTGAGCCTTTCCAGATCCGGACTGACTGGGTGCAAACCCACGGTAGGAGCAGCTGGGATGAGCGGGAGCAGTAGGCAGGAGCAGCAGGCAGCATTGGACTGCCAATTTCGGCCTGATCCCCGCAGGCCATGTTGAGGGATTCCACCAGTGCACGAATCTGTGATCAGGCCTCTAGTCCTATCTAATAAAAGAGAAACATGGTAATTAGCCGTACATCCGCTACCCTTACCATTGGCTAATCAGTGAGATATGCAAATTACTGCCAGCCAAGATGGCGGCCGGCAGCCAGGCAGCTGACGTGAACAGGGAGGCTTGCTTGCTCCAGTGATGGAGGAAGCCAGGTTCCCCGCCTGCCTTGCCGGCCTCTGAGCTGCAACTCTAAGAAACATTGTAACAAATATAGAAGCTAAACAAAACCCCAGAAACCTCCTTTCAGTCAGCCGGGCTTCAGCCAGCAGGATCGCAACATTGTTTCAAATACAGAAGGTAAACAAAGGCCAGAAACCTGCTTTCAGCAGCCAAGGCCTCATAGCTGGAGCCTAGCCTCAGAGCTAAAGCTGGCCCAGAATAAAAAAGAAAAAAAGGAGCAATTGGGAGCTTCAGTCACCCGCCAGCCTGAAAACGGCCCTCAGCCCCTCACCCAGACTGGCCAGGCACCCCAGTGGGGACGCCCACCCTGAAGGGGGTGTGACCAGATGCAAACAGCCATCATCCCCTAATCCAGGCTGGCCAGGCACCCCAGTGGGGACCCCCACCCTGATCCAGGACACCCTTCAGGGCAAACCAGCCGGCCCCCACCCCTGCACCAGGCCTCTATCCTATATAGTAAAAGGGTAATATGCCTCCCAGCACCGGGATCAGCAGAGCCGCGAGGCCTCCTGGCACTGGATCAGCATGACAGGGGGCAGCGCCCAAACCCCCTGATCGCCCTGCAGCTCTGTGTATGACAGGGGGCGGGGCCACAACCTCCCTATCTGCCCTGCTCTGTTCATGACAGGGTGCAGCGCCCCATCCCCCTGATCAGCCCTGCTCTGTGTGTGACAGGGTGCAGCGCCCCAACACCCCCCCACAGGCCCTGCTCTGTGTGTGACGGGGTAGAGCCATAACCTCCCCATCAGCCCTGCCCTGAGTGTGACAGTGGCGGCGCCCCAACCCCCTGATTGGCCCTGCTCTGTGTGTGACAGGGGGCGGTGCCCCAACTCCCCTATCGGCCCTACTCTGTGAGTGACAGGGGGAGCTCCCCAACCCCCTGATCGACCTTGCTCTGTGCGTGACAGGGTACGGAGCCCCAACCCCCGTGATGGGCCCTGCTCTGTGAGTGACAGGGGGCAGCGCCCCAATCCCCTGATTGGCCCTGCTCTGTGCGGGACAGGGGGTGGCGCCGCAACCTCCCCATCGACCCTGCCTTGAGTGTGACAGGGGGCGATGCCCCAACCCCCCAATCGGCCCTACCCTGAGCGTGACTGAGGGTGGCATCGCAACCTCCCGATCCGCCCTGCTCTGTGCATGACAGGGGGCGGCGCCCCAACTCCCCAGTTAGCCCTGCTCTGAGCCCGACCAGGGACTGCACCTAGGGATTGGGCCTGCCTTCTGCCACCCAGGAGCAGGCCTAAACCAGCAGGTCGTTATCTCCCGAGGGGTCCCAGACTGGGAGAGGGCACAGGCCGAACTGAGGGACCTCCCCTCCCCCACGAGTGCACAAATTTTTGTGCACTGAGCCTCTAGTCTATAGTAATAAAAGCGTAATATGCTAATTAGACCAGACAGCTGAATGACCTTCCAGATGTCATTCCAGACATCCTTCCAGACGAAGCCGCAGACAGCTGAATGACCTTCCAGATGTCATTCCAGACATCCTTCCAGACGAAGCCGCAGCGGTGGGGGCCCAAGGCAAATGTGATTAGGGACGATCAGGCAGGCAGGCGAGCGGTTAGGGGCGATCATAGAGGCAGGTGAGCGGTTAGGGGCGATCAGGCAGTCAGGCGAGTGGTTAGGGGCATCAAGCAGGCAGGCAGAGATGGTTAGAGATGATCAGGCAGGCAGGCAGAGGCAGTTAGGGGCTAGCAGGCAGGCAGGAGAGCGGTTAGGGGTGATGAGGTAGGCAGACAGAGTGGTTAGGGGCAATTAGGCAGGCAGGCAGGCCAGCAGTTAGGAGCCAGTGGTCCCGGATTGCGAGAGGGTGCAGGTCAGGCTGAGGGACCCCATCCCCTGCACGAATTTTATGCACCGGGCCTCTATTTCTATTATATATCATCATATATTGCATTGTGTGTCCACCACCCAAAATCAAACCTGTCACCATATATTTGACCCCCTTTACCATTTATTCCCCCACCTCCCTTCCCTCTGGTAAACACCATTCTGTTGTCTGGGTCTATGAGTTTTTATTTGTTTGTTTTTCTTATTTGTTCATTGTTGATTTTAGTTTTATATTCTACATGTGAGTGAAATCATATGATTCTTAACTTTCTATGTCTGACTTATTTTGCATAGCATGATCTTCCAAGATCCATCCATGTTGTTTCAAATGCCAATATTTCATCTTTTCTTATGGCTGAATAGTAGTCCGTTGTATATATGTACCACATCTTTTTCTAATCATCTATCAAAGGACACTTCAGTTATTTTCATATTTGGCAACTGTGAATAATGCTGCAATGAACATAGGAGTGCAAGAAATGGAAAAAACAACAAAAACAATTCCCTTTGCAATTGCAATCTCCGTCAGTTTTAAATAATAGCCTTCCTGGCCACTGGGTGTGTTGGTTCTGAGGCCTCTAGGGAGCAACTCAATTGAAGGTCTATGTCAGATCTGCCTGTGACTGGCCATGGGCAACCTGTTTGTAGCTACAACATGATTCAGTTTGTTGATGCCTTTGGTGGGCCTGGGTGTGCATGGGAAGGACCAAGCTGTGCACCAAGGCTGGCTTCCACCAGCACTGAGCCCAGGGTCAGGTCAGCAAAATTCACAAGGCACCTTAAGATCCCCCTCCACCTGCCAGCTGCTTATTAGGCTCAGTCACTAAAAGAGCCTCTGATGGTATGCAAGGTGTGTGAGGTAGGTTCTCAGTGAGTCACCAACTGGGGGCGAGTAGTGTTCTCTAGATTCATACAGATTGAAACTGGGTGCCAGTGCTGGGTCTGAGGTCACTCATTGAAAGTCCCAGGATATGCAAAAGCCAGCTGCCACCCATGAAGTGCCACAGACTCTTGTGGTGGGGTAGGGTCTCAGAGTCATCAGAGGGAGGCCAGCAGACTTTATCAGATTTGCCCATATGAAGTGAGGGCTCTGCACTGGTTGGATACGCAAGGGGAAAATGGCCCTGCCTTAGAGCCACACATCTCAATCTGTCCCTTGACCTCCCGGAGAACCTGAGCTTGGCAGGCAGTGCAACAAGGAGTCAGGAGGGTGGGGCTATTGCATTTTCCCAGGCTGATGCTGTAGGAGGGAACCGTTTGACCCCCAAAAAGATGGCATTTGTGGGCAGTGTGGGCGAGGTACTCAGCACAAGAACTATAGTGGTTGTCCAGCTCTCTCCCCAGAACCACCTAGTCTCTCCTCATGAGACTGGTTTGCTCCAAGCTGCCCTCCCTTCACGAATGAGACTTTGTGTTCTGGTCCTGTAAGAGGGTCCCTGGGTTTCTTGCAGCCTCCCGTCTCCCTGTGGCAGACAGAATCCTCACTGATTTTCACAGCCAGATGTATGTGGGCTCTTCCCAGCTCTGGTGCTGTGAGCTGGGAAGTCCAGCCTGGGGTTGAGACCCCACACTCCTGAGGGGGGACCTTTGTAGCTGGAATAACCCTTTGGATTCTCAGCTGCAGCATGTGCAGGGCCAGCCCTTTTCACATCTCCACCCTCCCTACCAGTCTCGATGTGGCCTCTTCTATATATCCTTGGTTATAAGACTTCTGTTCAGCTTGTCTTCAGTTGCTTATTCAGGTTGATTGTTCTATATCTTAGTTGTACTTCTAGATTGGTCCTGGGAGGAGGTGAGTATAACTTCCATCTACTCTGCCACCATCTTGGATCCCCTTCTATTTGAATTTTTCAGTTTAGGAATTCTCAGTTCTCTTTGCAACCAATAATTCATCTTGTCAGGCAGCTGATCAGGATTTGGGAAATAGTCTGTTCTTGAAACAGAGCAAAGCTAGCTGGACCACACAGTCATAGAATGCATTGGCTCATTAACTGTGCTGTAGCCAGTTGCATACAAACATGTAGTCAGATGTCACATACCACAGTCCTCAAAGCAGCAATGGACAACTGTCAAAAGAAGGTTTGATGTTTTAAATAATTATACATGTCTTAATTAGCTGTTCCTCAAATTTTTCTGAATGTAAGAACATGTGGGGACTATATGAATGATACAGGTTCCCAGGCCTGCACCAAAACAAACTAAATTGGTATCTATTCTGGAGGAAGGGTATAGTAATCAATTTAACAAATAGCCTAGGTCAGTGGTCGGCAAACTCATTAGTCAACAGAGCCAAATATCAACAGTACAATGATTGAAATTTCTTTTGAGAGCCAAATTTTTTAAACTTAAACTATATAGGTAGGTACATTGTTATTAACTTAATTAGGGTACTCCTAAGGCTTAGGAAGAGCCACACTCAAGGGGCCAAAGAGCCGCATGTGGCTCGCGAGCCGCAGTTTGCCGACCACTGGTCTAGACTATTCACAATGTTAATTTTTTTTTTTTTCGTGAGCAGGTCGCTGGTCAGGTTTGCCCTTTATTGAGGCTGTGCCTGCCCCACACTGTCCGGTGGGCAGCCAGGGCCCGGCCCGCAGGTACCGGCTGCAGAAAGGGCCCCAGGCAGCCGTGGAGGGTCCCAGTTCCCCAGAGGCGTCCGCGCCCTTCCAGGCGGCCCTCTAAGGTGCCCTCCCCACAGGCCCAGCTCATCGCGCAGTCCATCGGCCAGGCCTTCAGCGTGGCCTACCAGGAGTTCCTGCGCGCCGACGGCATCAACCCCGAGGACCTGAGCCAGAAGGACTACATCATCAGCTCCCAGGAGATGTACAACGACGACCTCATCCACTTCTCCAACTGAGAGTATCAATGACCAATCCTCCTGCCTCAGGATGAGACAGTCTGTAATGGCATTCATGCTGAGCTCCCGGTGGAATCAGGCTGAGGACAGACTTCAGCTGCCTCCACATTAGCATCTACTTCTCTCCTTCTTCCCTCACTCCCTTCTAAGTTTCACCTGAACTGCGCTCCCTCAATAAGTCATTTGCACAGGAATCTCTTTCTCAGGCTCACCTTCCAGGGAACTGAACACATTACCGTCCACTTCCTCCCTCTGCACCATTTTCTCTACCACAGAAACCCTCACTGAGTAGATATAACTACTCTTGATTTTTCCAGCCATGTTGAATAGGGTCAGACAAGCATCTTGTACAGAGAAGATTTCACTAAAAGAAGGCCTTCAAATTGTAGCCTGCATTTTGAGAGAATTGAAAATTCAAGTCCACATGTGTTCTTCTATGCCTTTCTTCTGTTCTAGGATCCGAATCACATGTAGATGCTCTTTTCCAGGGGGTGTACTTTTTAAAAATGCACTCTTGGGCGGTGCAGCGCAAGATACTCACTGACATTAGTATTCGCTTCTCTGTTTCCAACAAACATAGCTAATAAAAATATACTACAGATTTTACAATTTATATATATTTAGCATTGAGTTCTACTCACAATGAGTACAATTTCTATTCTTATCTTTAGAAGGCAGAATTAAAGCACTTACCCATGAATTATAATGGCTAAATTGTAAATGATCTCACTAGAGGTTTAAAAAAATACTCCTGTGGCCTGTTAGATTCAATAAAATAGATAAGTAGTTTCTAAATATGTCTAATTTCCAGGAAGAATATTACATAAAGAAAAACATTGTCTCAACATCTTCGATGATCTCTGAATTTAATTACACCATCTACTGTCTATTAGAAAACATTGGCTTATGTCTTTGTAAAAGTCAAGGCATTTCTACTTAAAATAGCAATGCTCAAATTGTGAGGTTAAATAGATATCTTTAAAGTAAAGGGGTGGGGAGGGGTCAAATTTGGGTATGTTTATTTATTTAACACCATAGGTTATAGTGCTACATTAGATAATATAAGGCATTCCATTTCAGAAATTGGCTCAGGGTGAATTTAAATAATTCACAGTTTAATGAAATGAAATCTAGAAACACAATACCTTTAGCGAGTGACATAGGCACTCTCTCAGCTTGCGCCTCTCTCTTTTTACCCCACCACCAGCTTCTGCTTCACATGGATCCTTAGCTTTTATGAGTCTATAGTTACTTTGTCCACTGGATCTCATCCTGTTCTCCCAAGAAATGTTACCCCTTTATCTTAGACCTCTTTTTCTCTTTCCAACATTGCCCACTCTTGTGCCACTGCAGAAAAAAAAAAAAAAACACCTGTGAAGAATAGTTTCAATTTCTATTTACTATATTCAGAGTAAAATTGAGCATCTTTTTATGTTTTTTAAGAAACATTTGTATTTCATTTTCTGTGAACTTTCTGACACATACTTTACCAATTTTTTACTTGATTGTAGTTTTTCCATTAGAATTTCTAGGAGTTCTTTATATATTAGTGTGGTCTCACTTTAGATACACGGTCATGAATCTCAGGAATTGCTGTTGCCCAGCAACCCTACTGTTTCCCTAATACATTCATCCTTTCATTTTCCCATGGTCCCAAGTAAGTATTTCATAATTTCTCTTTTCTCCTCAAACTTCCAACAACTTATCCTACATACTCACTTTCAGGCTGTATTCTATTTCACTAAGAAATATCAATGCCCTTCAGCCAAGACCACCGGCAACACACCTGTAGTTGAACAACATTGGGTTTGTTGCGTCATTGCAATGAGGGTGAAAGCACACCACAGAGAATCATGAAGACACCTCAGTTAAAGGGTATTAAAAAGGATTTACTATAGGATTTGGGTTTGTGTTAGCTAATTTGGGGGGAGGATTCTAGAAGTGGGGCTTTCTTCTGGATTATATGTTGTCAAAAAGTTGCAGTAATTCTGATTGGGTGTGTTAATAAATTCATCTTATTTAAAAGGTGGGAGGAACTACGTGAGGCTAACGTTGTGATTGGGGAAGAAGAGAAGTCAAGCATATTAGCCAGCATAGTGGGGGGGGGGGGGTTGGGGGAGAGGTGAGGGAGGGATATGTGGTCACTTTTACGCTTTGAACTATGTCCACATTTTTGTCTCTGTTTAGACATGATTATGGAGTAGCCTTGATTTTTGTCTTGCTCTATCATGGTTACAGAGTGGGTGTTTTTTTTTTTTCTGTTTTAACATTGGTGTTGTGTGAAATTTTGTATGTTTGACAGAACACCATGGTCTGGCTGTCAAGGTCTGCTTTGAAGCAATCAGAAGAGAACTTCCACAGACTCACCTCACCACATCCATTCAAGTACATGCACTAGTGCCCATATTTTGTTTCTTGATACTAAGGATGCACAATCCATGTTCCTTTCCGAGGCCAGCCTATCCAATTGCATATGACATCCTACCCCTTTTCCTATTCAAGCTCTTCACTCCTCTCTCTCCTATATCAGTAATTTTACCTCTCATGAGTACTCCCATGAGTATTCAAACATGCTATTATTGTGCCCATCTTAAAAAACACACAAAATTTTTAAAACAAAGCGAAACAGAGGACAAAGGACTCAGCCTGCGTCTTAAGCGTCTCCCTTTTCTACCCCCTCCCTGTCCCCACATTACCTTTACCTTCCTCTCTACTAAGTTCCAAGGGCCCTTTTGCCTCTGTAACTCATTTCCTGAACCCATTTCCTCTAAGACTCACTTCTACCTCTGTGACTTTGTAAATAAACTTTCTCTTATAAAACAACAACAACAAAACAACAAAGCAAAACAACAAGTCCTGTTTTGATTCTACTTTCCCCTCTAGCTACGGTCCTATTTAACTTCCTCATTTAGAGCAAAACTTAATTGTTTCTATATGCTGCCTTATACTCCTTTTCCTTTCTCTTGAATCTATTCTCTATTGAAATTGTTATGTCCAGTTCATTAATGACATCCAGATTGCTAAATGCAGAGTAACACAGAACCGTTCTCAGTTCTCATCTTACTTGATCTATTAGCATCTTTGATTTTCCAGCCTCCTTGAAATCCTCTCTCTGGCTTTAGGGTAAAGTCCTCTATCTCATTGACCATTCCTTCTCAGAGTCTTTGCTGTTTCCTTTTCATGTCCTCAACTTCTATATCTTGGAGTGTTCCTGGGACAAGTCATTGGATGTTTTTACTGCCTACCTTTAGTCACCTGGTGACCTCACCCATTTTCATAGCTTTAAAAACCAGTGTTATTATGATCATTCCCAAATTTACAATCTCTGATTTTCAGGCTTATATATACAAGTTCCCACTCCACATTTCCTCTTAGACATCTAATTGGCATCTCAAACTTAACATATTTAAAACTCATAGCTCTCCTAATTGTCCTTCTCTGAGGCATTCTTATCACAGTAAATGGCTGATCTATCCTTTCAATTGTCCAAGCCAATAGCTTTAGAGTTGTCCTTAACTTTACTCTCTCATACTGCACAACCAATCCACCAGGAAATCATTTTTATTCTTCTTTCAAAATACTGTACATGCAGAATCTGACCACTTCTCACCACTACTGTTACTACCACACCGGTCCAAATCATCACCTCATCTATGAGTTATTGCAGTAGGCTTTGAATTGGTCTCTTAGATTGTATTATTTCCCCTTTATAAGCCCTGCTTCTAGCATTTGTGGAGCGTGGGCCAAGAATACAAATGGATGCCCATGTTTGCATACATTTTTAAAAATTATAAATAACAAATTTAAACATCTTCTACTTTCCTATCTTGGCAAATATACCTCTACAAAGACCTGAGAGACCAGTATAAATTTAGAATTCTTGGGCTTCTCAGAGTTCTGTGTCAGGAAGTAAGTGATGTAGAGAGAACTTCCCTGACCACCAGCCTGCAACCTGCTCTTCTTCTATTCCCAGCTCTGGTTCCACTCCCCACTGCAAGGAGCACTGTGTTCATGTATGTGGACACCCCAGTCTACATGTCCAAGCTTCGTCCTCACCCATTACAAACAGCCACCTGTTGGAAACTCCACTGCCTGAGCATGTGCACACCAGTGATGTTATCCACTCTTGGAAGAACAAACCCTTGGAGGAGGACTTTGAAGTTCCTGGAAGTGGATTTGGGACAAGTTGGTCAAGGAATTCCAGGGTTCTCACTATTTGGAGTGTGATCTTGAAAGGGAGGTTGTGGCCAGAGGAGGCCCAGAGTAGAGCCCTCAAAAGTAGTTCAAGGCAGGATCTTTCTTATCTGGATGTTAGGTAAACTCCCTTTTACTGTCTGTAAGGGGAAAGGACACCCCTCTGTCTACAACCTCCTTATCCCAGTAGCGGTGGCACTCGGAGGGGTTTTAGAACCTGAGCAGAGTCAAGAGGGTGTAGAATGGAGGGACTGTGATGGCTGGGCAAGGTTGTTAAGGTGGGGTGGATGAGGAGGGAGCCTGTGCAGGGGGCAGAGTTTAACACTGCACACTGAAGAAGATAGGGCAGCTAATTGTAACGTGATTTGGGGCTAGATTCTCTTGCTATAAAGGACATTATTGGGACAATTGGTGGAGCTTTAATGGGGTGTGATAATTAGAAGGCAGTGATATAATGTTAATTTCCCAGTTTTGTTGGTCATATGATTTTAAATATGGTTTAACTTATTTATATATTAGGAGAATGTCTTTGTATGTAGGAAATATTCACTAAGGTATTCAGAATTGATAGGGGATGATGTTGATAATTTGCTTTCAAATGGTTCAGGGAAAAGATTGTAACATATTTGCAATTTTTCTGTAAGTTTCAATTTGATTCAAATTTTAAAAATTTCCTTTGAAATACTTTAAAAATACTTTGCATAATGACCACATTCAACTTGAAGCATTGAAAAGATACTGGCAATATTCAACTCCTTCAGTCCAAAGTAGAATTCTTGGTGTGGCTTCCAGTTCAAAGAATAGGTAGTCATTTTCTTCAGGCTATTCTTATACATGATAGTGAAGAAAAACGCAGCTTATGCTAAGTTTTGCAGGACAAGACCCTATCCTTTCTTGAATATCTTATTAGGTAATTTGTCCTTTAGCATGTCATATATATTATAAAAATATACTCCATATCCGACTTTCTGTGGAACTGGATTTGACTTTCTCCCTCCCCATCAAACAAACAAACAAACAAACAAAAAAATAGAAAAAGAATCATTGAACAGTGAGTGGTATATCCTCTATATAAATGCAATAATTGTTAATATTTTATTCTCTCTCTCTCTCTCTCTCTCTCTCTCTCTCTCTCTCTCTATCTTAGTCTATTCAGGCTGCTATACCAAAAATACCATAGACTGGGTGGTGTAAAGGTCAAACATTTATTTCTCAGGATTCTGGAGTCTGGAAGTCTGAGATGAAGACACCAGCAGATTCAGTGTCTGGTGAGAGCCCACGTGCTATTGGTAGAACGCATCCCTATTTCCTCACAGGGAGAAAGGGGATTAGGTGTCAACATATGAATTTCCGTGTGTGTGTGTGTGTGTGCCATAAATATTCAGTTTATGGCATCTATCTTTGTTGAAGCATTTGAAATCAAGTTGCAGACATTCGTAACACTTCATTCCTAAACACTTGAGCACAAATTTTCTTTTTTTTAAAAAAAATATATTTTATTGATTTTTTACAGAGAGGAAGGGAGAGAGATAGAGAGTTAGAAACATCGATGAGAGAGAAACATCAATCAGCTGCCTCCTGCACATCTCCTACTGGGGATGTGCCCGCAACCCAGGTACATGCCTTTGACCGGAATCGAACCTGGGACCCCTCAGTCCGCAGGCCTATGCTCTATCCACTGAGCCAAACCGGTTTCGGCCAAATTTTCTAATAATAAAAATATTTTCCAACATAACCGCAAAGTATTAATTATTCATAAATGAATATCAATAAATGTATCCACAAATCATTATTTCAACAAACTCTAATATACAGTTCATATTCAATCTTCCTCAATTGTTCTAGAATGTTTTTCATAGCTGCATTTCTGGAAACCAGGATTTGCAATACCCAAGTCGGTAACTCCAATCCCTTACTTGGAGGAACAAGACTTGGTCATGCAGTTCACTTTTGTGCACGTTGGAGCGGGGTATGTCTTGGAGGTACAGGAGTTTGAGGTTGGTAGGTAGGGAGGACCAGGCTCCTCTGGGATCGGATCCCTGGTACAGACTGACTTCCAAGCTCACAAATCAACATTCATCTTCAGGGGCTGGCCGGAGGCAGGGGTCCTCTTCTTGCCCCAGAGGGCGCGCAGCGCAGGCAGGACCCGCGGTGGCCGGGGAGACGGGCGGGAGGGCGGGGCGCAGGGGGGCGCGGGGCGCACGGTTGGCGCCTCTCCCGCGCGGGGCGCGTGCGCGGTTCCGCGGCCGGCGGCAGAGGGAGCCGCGATGGAGGGTCCTCCAGACTGTCCGCCCGGTAAGTGGCTCCTCGCAGGGTCGGTTCACTAAAGAGAGATTACCCAACTTTCCTTCGCGTTGGCTGTTGGAACCCACCCCCTTATATAATTTCTCCCCCCCCCCCTTCTCGTTCTTTTTGGAGAACCGGGGAAAAGTGTTCCCAAGGAGAAGGTTTCCTGGGCTCCTGCGGAGCCTGTCCCCTCACGGTCACGGTGGAAGGTCTGCTTCTCTGTGTGCGGAGGGCAGGAATTTGGCCCTGACTGCCCCATCCAGATGTCTAACTCAGTCACCCCTGGACTCCGGGTTCCATTGTCGCTGTTCTGACCCGATGTCACGTTTGACCCAGCCTCACCCCCTTCCCTTAACTATCAGCTCCAGATAAGGGGCTCAGACTAGAGAGTTTAAATCACTGTGCTGCCAACCACGTTTTTGCTTTCATCTAGTTTTGTTTAGTACCTTCTTTGGTAAATGGAAGAACTTGTGGATTAATTTTAAGAGTGAAAGCCTACTTTTGTTGCAGGAGTACCTGTATTTCTGAACACTATCCTCACCCTGGGAAGGAAGATGAAGGTCCCATTGAATACCTTGTTCAAGATCCCAATGAAGTGTGTTTTGAGAAATAAAATGAGTGCCTTGGTCACTATGAGTAATGTTTGGAACTCTGATGGGAATAAGGAGTGTCTTGGCAAGGACTATTATTATGGCTTTAGTATATGTCGAGACATGTGTGACCTTAATTTATATTCTGAGTATCTGGGAAGCAAGAGAGTTTCAGAGTTCTTTACCCCAAAGGCACAACTCTTAGGCAGCGGCCCAAGCGTCGGTAAAAATGTGCAGATGGCTCCAATTGTTGACAGGAGCATTCACTGTTAAGACGACTGTGGCAAGTTCAGCCAGTTCTGATCCTTGGGTCCTTTCCTTTGTCAGGAACATCCTGGGCAGGATTTAGGAGTAGGTCTCCAGGGAGCCTCCTCATGTGCAATGGTGGTGATGCTGTCCACCTAACAGCAAGTTTGTCCATCAAACTTCTAACAGGAGTTTGAAGAACCCAAACTCCTATTGCTGTTCACTCAGTCGTACCCAAGTTGCTACCCAGGTATTCAAAGGGTTTTGAAGAGAGGTGACCTCTTCCAATACCATGACATCTGATAAAGGATTGCGGGCAGGGAGGCCATGTCCTCCTGCAGGCGTGATGTGCCAGAGGGCCCAGATTTGGTTCTATTCTACAGAAAGGAAATCTTGGTGGCTGTGCTGAGCTTGCAAGGTGTTTCTTCTAGGACCCGAGGCATAACTGGCAGCTTGGGATGGACAGCCACAGTTCTCTTTGGCAGAGAGTCCAGTATGCTGGCAGTAATTGCTGCTCTAATGGCATAGAGTATGGGGATAGTTTCTCACATCAGAGGGCTGTGGACAACTTATGGACGTTATGGTTACTTTGTGGAGTTTAAGAACCCCCAGGTTTAGTTGAGTTTGATTTAACCCTTTGCTGTGCCACACAGGTGCCATAGGAGCTTTTCCCTGTAACCCTGAGGATTTTTGTTAAACAGAGACATGGGTGGCAGCAGCAGCAGAGGTATTTTAAGAGCTGTGTGCTCTTATAATGGCTGCGCCCCCTCCCCCTGCACGCCTCCTCTTTCTCTCTTCTCTCTTCATAATGACTGCTCTTTCATGAGTGACCCACCTGATGGGCCCATATCTTGCATAGGGTATAGCCTTTCCCCTGAGTGCTCTATAGGTTGGGGGCCAATGCCTGGTTGAGACATCTGATCCATTTATTTAACTCAATCGTTTGAATAAACCAGAATTAATTTATCAATTTTCTTATCAGTGGACAGTAAGTTATTTGCACTTTTTTAGTATTACAAACATGGTTGACTCCATGCGCACATTAAATTGCTGGGTTATACCCATTTTTAGTCTCTACTAAGCATTGAACATTATTCTCCCAAGAGGTTGGACCAATTGTCATTCCCATTATTATTATTATTATTTTTTACTGTTTAACTCTTCCTCTAGTTGACTGAAGTGCTGGAGACTAAGGACCTTGTTTTATACACTTTTGAAGCCCTAGTGCCAACTAAACTACCTAGCAAATAGTAGTAGTTGGAAAATATTTGTTGTACATGTAAATGTATGAACTATGGAAGCAAAACATATTAATTGCTGTTTTTCAAAAGCTTAAATATTATCCTTTTCAAGTTAATTGACATATTTTGAACATTAACTCTTTTCTTTTTAAAATGGACATTTCTCAATAAATAATTTAAATTGATTGATACTTATTTCCAGGTAATAAATGAAGGAGAGTCAAACATTGCCACCGAGTCACCGGAAGAATTAGAGGAAAATCCTAGTCCAGTTGCGGATGAGAATAATACAGTGTCAGCTAAAAAACAGGGGCCACATGGACATAACTGGAGTGGTGACTGGAGCTTTTGGGTAATATTTTTTTCTTATATCTTCATTTTAATCTTAAATGCAAAATTTTATAAGTTTGCAGCAATTCATATATTATTTATAGTATTTTTTATTAGCGTCTAGATTTTAGATATTTGTCTTAGCCTTTGAATCCCAAAACCATTTCCGAGTATGCCCTCCTTTGGCCACTAGAATGCACTGTTGCCTGGTTTGATGGAGTGGAATTATGTGCTTCAATTTTCTTGGGAGAAAACTACACCACAGAATTGGATCCCACTCACTGTATTGGCAAGAGTCTAACATTATATAGAAATCGTATTTCTAAATGTTACTGAGAAGCCAGCTATTTTACATCATTTTAATTTAAATAATTAGTTCCTGTACCTAAAAGGAAATGTAACTATGTTTGACCTGCAGTGTATAATGATTTTGAGATTGGTTTTAGTTTCGTAGCCTGTCTGCACTGTGATCACTTGGTTGCATACCTGGATCTGCTTCAGGTTTCCCCACTGTAAACTGAGACTACGGCTCCTTGATTAGGTGCACAGAGTCTTTTGGTAAGAACATTTCTGTTACCATATGAATGCTAGCATTTATTATATTAGAGGGCTCATTCTAAATCTAACAATTCCTGTGAGAATTATGAGTCATTTGATAAACTAATGCAGCAATAAGTGAATTTTACATAAGAGTATAAGGCATATATAGTTCCAATATTAATTTATTAGGAAGCTGATATCTTGAGGATTAGGTATATGTATGTGGTAGCAGAATTTCTAATAATTTTAGAGTAGACAAAAAAAGACATATTGTTAACAGGTTATAAGGATTAGTACAAGTACCATCATTCTGTTCATAATTAGCAGCCCAGTTATTGAATGTTATTGAATCTTCAGGTTAATAACAGGTTCTTACTTCCTATTAAGAAGGAAAATATTTTATTGCTAAGAAATATATCAAAATAACCACATACCCTAAAAATTATATCATCTACATTTGATTATATTATTTTTGGACACATTTAGAGAAAGTTTATGACTGTTGTGTTTTGACCCTTCTGCACTCTGCTTTTTATATTTGTTATAGATTGGGAACCTTTATAGTTCCAAGGGCTATGTATAGGGCTAAATAATTACTGTGGTTACTCTTTGCAGATTTGATGCAAGAAAAAAGGATAAAGTAAGAAAAGGAAAAGGCAGGGGAATAAGGATTTAGAGATGGAGAGTGGGCGGGGGGAAGAGGTATGTAGCTTTTCACCTCAAAGTGTAGAATGTGGAGCTAGAAGATTTGGCATCACATGTCAGTTGATTAAAAATGCAGAATCCTGGGCCCAACCTCAGACCTACTGAGTCAGAGTCTTCATTTTCACAAGATTTCCAAGGGATTTGTATGCACATTCAAGTTTGAGAAGCACTGCTTTAGAATGTTGAAGGTTTATTTTGGCTCAGTTTTAGTTTTCTTTGATGATGGCAAGCACTTTATTTTGAGCAATTTTTAAAAAAAATTTTTTTTAAATTGATTTCAGAGAGGAAGGAAGGGGGGGAGAGAGATAGAAACATTAAAGATGAGAGAAAATCATTGATCAACTGTCTCCTGCACATCCCCTCCTGGGGATCGAGCCTGCAACATGGGCATGTGCCCTGACCTGGAATCGAACCCTGACCTCCTGGTCATAGGTTGTTGCTCAGCCACTGAGCCACACCAGCCAGGCTTGAGGAATTTTTATATGGATTCACATGAAATAGACTTAAAGACAAATACAACATCTCAGAAGTTTTACTGACTTTTCCAGAGGTCACTTACACAGAAACCAGAACTATCGGAACTCAGAAGCAAACAAAAATAAAAAAGAACCTGAATAGCTAAATCCAAGCTCATGGTGGTATATATTGCGAGAGGAGAATTCCTCAAGTCTTCATTTGGAATTTCTTTAATATATTTTTGACATATTTTTATACACCTAGTAAATAAGTTGGTCCCTTTTTTTTTAGTTGAATAGAATGCTGGAAATAAGGGAATTACTTTGGGATAATACATAGACACTAGCAAGAAATGACAACAGAAGCTCAAAAGCTGTAGCAGCCTTAGCCTCTTAATGTGGAGGACAGAGGTCTGTGTAGACAAGTGGCTCTATTGTAGTACAACTATAACGCTAAAAATGACGGTTAAGAAGTTTGCAAAATAATGCACTTTTCTGCCACTTTATTTTTTTTTTCTCTCCTCTGTAATTTTAAATCCATCTACCTCTACCACTGACTCTACAATAAAAACCTCTGAGCATACTCAACAGGAAGATGTTACATGGCAACACCTTTCCTTAAGACGGTCCCAGTGATTAAAAGGTTGAAAAGTGCTGA
This sequence comes from Myotis lucifugus, assembly GCF_000147115.1. NCBI lineage: Eukaryota > Metazoa > Chordata > Mammalia > Chiroptera > Vespertilionidae > Myotis > Myotis lucifugus. The sequence continues at coordinate 3,558,308 of NW_005871185.1, forward strand.
ATAAGAACACTTTTATTTGTAATATTGGAAAATGTATTTTCATGATTCCTCATAATTAAAAAATTGTGAAAACTTAAAAAAGGATACAAGAAAGTGAACCAAAGTTTATTAAAGTTCTGTTTTTTGTTTTGTTTTTTTTTGCAGAGGTTGACATCTTTTAGACCCTGCCCATTTAACCTTGTGCTACTTAACAGATTGGCTAGTGTCGTTCTGACAGTAGGACTTTCATTTAAAGGAATATGATTAACTTTTCATAGCAATTGATAGTGAGACCCACAGCTGCAGATTTTCTATTTCAATCCTGTAATATAAAGATAGGAATATCGCCCTAACCGGTTTGGCTCAGTGGACTCAAGGGTCCCGGGTTCGGTTCCGGTCGGGGGCATGTGCCTTGGTTTCGGGCACATCCCCAGTGGGGAGTGTGCAGGAGGTGCATGATCGATGTTTCTCTCTCGTCAATGTTTCTAACTCTCTATCTCTCTCCCTTCCTCTCTGTAAAAAAATCAATAAAATATATTTAAAAAAGATAGGAATATTAATTGTTATATTTGTTTTCTTTTTTATTTAAAAATGAACATATTTAATCCTAGTGTGTGGGAAGTGAGTTACATTATGAATTTTTAAATCCTAATGTCACAATAAAAATTTTGTGAAATGAAGAAATGAGATTTAAAATGAAGTAATGGCAAATAAATATTCATGCTTTTGCCCTTTAACTGTTAGTAAACATACATGGCAAAAGAAAAACAAAAAACCTCCAAACCAAACTTTTGTTTTCCCAATTAAAATAATGGTATATTCCTGGTGGATTAAGGTCCCAGAGGAAAAGCTTACAGAGATCTGTGGCAGATACATTTGTTTAGTGTAACTTCTCTTAGTAACTTCTCTAGCAACTGTTGGGAGGAGAAAAAGCCTTTGAGATTTTCTGTTGTGTATGTTTAAAAGATGACATACTTACCTATGTATTTTATAAAAGTAAAATGCTTTGGGTCAGGTACTTACATTAAACATTCATTTATACCTACAGGCCCTGGTTGCGGCCAGGCTTAGGGACCCTTCCTGAGGGGTCCCGGATTGCTGCCAGCTGGGTGGCCTAGGCTTCCCTCTGCGGGGCGGTCGTGGGGCAATGGCCGGGCCCCCCAACCAATCACATTGCACCCGCCTTGGCTGGCCTGGCACCAGTGCGTGTCATAGCATGGTCGTCTGGAAGGTCGTCCGGATGGTAGTTCTGCTGTTTGGTTGTTCAGTCGATTTGCATATTACACTTTTATTATTATAAAAGTGGGGATAAAACTTGCCACAAACCTGATTTAGAGGTACATCATGAGGATTAATTCATGTTGCACTGTTAAATTAAAAAATTGCCCCAGAGGATTAATTAGTATGTTTGTAACATACTTTGGCAACTTTGGAGAAGATGCTTTCTTGAATCATAGGTTGTCCTCCACAACATATCTTGAATTTATTCAACCTGAAAAGGATATTTCAGATTTTCGCTTTGGTAACTGATAAAAAAAAGAATAAACTCATTTTCCAATGTCTGTTTGATTAAAAGAAACGTTTTATCCAATTTAAATCTTTAATACAGGTAAAAATTGTTTGAAAACCCAGATATCTTTTAATACGTTCAGATTTAATTAAGAGGGAATAGCAAGTAACATTTTTAGAATATGAAGACAGGACTATTTAACGTAAAAGCTCTTCTGCTCCTAAGTCCTTAGAAAAGTTGGATGGAATGTTATAAACATCTTCTTGAAATGCATGTCTGGGCTCATAAAACAGCAAGGGAAGCCCTGACTAGTTTGGCTCAGTGGATAGAGCGTTGGCCTGCGGACTGAGGGGTCCCGGGTTCGATTCCGGTCAAGGGCATGTACCTTGGTTGCGGGCACATCCCCAGTAGGAGAAGTGCAGGAGACAGCTGATCGATGATTCTCTCTCATTGATGTTTCTAACTCTCTATCCCTCTCCCTTCCTTTCTGTAAAAAATCAATAAAATATATTTTTAAAAAAACCACAAAAAACCAGCAAGGGAAACGCCTAAGGGCTAACAAAGAAGAAGGAACTGATTTCCAGAGACGTTAGCCCATAAGCTCAATGCTGAAGCAGCCCTGAGGGGTTTATTAGCCTCAGTGACCAAGCTTTAATGGCCACACTGGGATAGGAGATGGTGCCTGGGACTTGTATGAATTAGAACTGAGAACTGTTTATAAAGCTACGACTCTTGAAGAGTTAAACTCTCTGGAAAAGGTAGACTAGGAAAAAAATCCTCTTACACATGCAGGTTGAAGACAAGGAAGCTTATCTGTTAAACTTGGGTTTAGGGTGGTGGGTGGTGGGAAATCTTCCTCAGAGCACATAACCTGTAGTTCATCTCTCATGAAGTTTTGGGACTTGAATTTAACACTTTATGAGGAAGGAGAAGGAGATTAAATAAATAGCACATTAGACCCTCCAAAACTTCAGATAAATTACCAGATAAAGACTATAAAACAATCAGTTGATATCATTACAGACTTAATAGAAGGCATTAAAATATGATGCATGGATAAGACATTCTCAAAAATACTGGGCAGATTTGGAAAACAACCTAATACAACTTCTAGAAATGAATACTATGGTGTTGAAATAATAATTTAAAAATACAGTGGACATGGGAAAAAGCAGCTAAAGAGAAAATCAGTAAATTGAAAGATATATATGAGGAAATGATTGATATTGTACCCTGAGAGATAAAGATGGAATATTTGAAAGAGAATGGTTTAAGATATAAGGAGAAATGTAGAGAAGTTCATTATGAACTAATAGGAGTTTCAGAGGTGAATGAGCAAGAGGCAATATTCAAAGAGTATGCATGAAAGCTTTCTATTTTTGATGAAAGACTTTAGAATCAGGAAGTACAGTGAATCACAGGATTAATTAAAAGAATATATGAGCAGAGACATTGTAATAAAAGTGGCAAAGGTATGCCTTTTTCTTTTCTTTTTAAAAAAACTTTTTATATATACATATAATCTTAGGCACCATAATCAATATGAGCCAACACTATTTAAACATGATCCAGGCCACATTCAGACATTTGCTCTTATTTAAAAATATTTAAATTAAATACAACCTGAAATGTGTTTTGTTACATACAAAAAAAGAAAGAAATTATACAACTCAGAGTAATGTTTTTTTTTAATGATTATATTTACACTTAAACTAAATGGAAGGTGCTCAAGTTTTTATCACCCCTTCCAGAAATTCTTTTTCTACCATCTCTTCTTTTTTGCCTGGATTTGGTGGAATAACTTTATTTATGTCGTTGATACTACTACAGATGTCCCCGTTTCCCCCTTTTGCCTGCCCTGCACCCCTTTCCCTCTGGCCATCACCACACTGTTGTCTGTGCCTATGCAATATGCATATATGTTCTTTGGCCAATCCCTTCACCTTCTTTCATCCAGTCATCCCCCTGCACCCCCCTCTAATAGCTGCCAGCCTGTTTCATGTATCCATACCTCTGTTTCTATTTTGTTTGTCAGTTTATTTTGTTCATTAGATTCCCCATGTAAGTGAGATCATATGGTATTTGTCTTTCTCTGACTGGCTTATTTTGCTTAGCATTATAATTTCCAGGCCCATCCATGCTGTTGCATAGGGTAAGAGATTCTTCTTTTTTATAGCTGCATAGTATTCCATTGTGTAAATGTACCACAGTTTTTTATCCACTCATCTACTGATAGGCACTTTATTTATTTTTTTTAAAAATATATTTTATTGATTTTTTACAGAGAGGAAGGGAGAGGGATAGAGAGTTAGAAACATCAATGAGAGAGAAACATCGACCAGCTGCCCCCTGCACACTCCCCACTGGGGATGTGCCTGCAACCAGGGTACATGCCCTTGACTGGAATCGAACCTGGGACCCCTCAGTCTGCAGGCCGATGCTCTATCCACTGAGCCAAACCGGTTAGGGCCTGATAGGCACTTTAACTGTTTCCAGATCTTGGCTGTTGTAAATAACGCAGCTATGAACGTAAGGGTGCATGTATTCTTTCTGATTGGTGTTTTGGGATTCTTGGGGTATATATCCAGAAGTAGGATCACTGGGTCAAAAGGAAGTTCTATTATTAATTTTTTGAAGAAACTCCATACTGTTTTTCACAGTGGCTGCACCAGGCTGCATTCCCACCAGCAATGTACTAGGGTTCCCTTTTCTCCACTTCCTTGCCACCACTTGTTTGCGGACTTATTGATGGTAGCTATTCTAGCAGGTGTGAGGTAATATCTCATTGTCATTTTAATTTGCATCTCTCTGATGACTAGTGATGCTGAGCATTTTTTCGTATGTCTATTGGCCATCTGTATGTCCTCTTTGGAGAAGTGTCTGTTCAGGTTCTTTGCCCGTTTTTTTTTTGTTTTTTGTTTTGGATTGTTTGTCTTCCTGGTGTTGAGTTGTATAAGTTCTTTATATATTTTGGAAATTAACTGCTTATCATATATATCACTGGCAAATATGTTCTCCCATATAGGGGTTTCCTTTTCATTTTGTTAATGGTTTCTTTGGCTGTGCAGAAGCTTTTTAGTTTGATGTACTCCCATTTGTTTATTTTTCCTTTGTTTCCCTTGCCATAGGGGATGTATCTGTGAGATGTCTGAGATTTTACTGCCTATGTTTTCTTCTAGGATTTTTATGGTTTCATGGCTTGCATTTAAGTCCTTTATCCATTTTGAGTTTATTCTTGTGTATGGTGTAAGTCGGTGGTCTAGTTTCATTTTTTTTTGGCATGTATCTATCCAATTTTCCCAAAACCATTTCTTGAATAGACTATCTTTACTCTATTGTATGTTCTTGCCTCCTTTGTCAAATATTAATAGACCATAATGGTGTGAGTCGATTTCTGGGGTCTCTGTTTTGTTCCATTGTTCTCTATGCCTGTTCTTGTGATAGTACCAGGCTATTTTGACAGACAACATACTTTGTATGGTTTCAATCCTTTTAAATTAATTGAAACTTGTTTTGTGACCTAGCATATTATATATTTTGGACAATGTTCTGTACTTGAAAAAAAGTACAGATTCCACACTGGTTGATTGAAGTGTTTTATAAGTGGCAAATATAGTTGGTGGATAATGTTTCTTCCCCTCCTCTCAGTTTTATTGACATACTAGAGGCCCGGTGCATGAAATTCATGCATGGGTAGGGTCCCTAGGCCTGGCCGGTGATCAGGGTTGATCAGGTTCCTCGCCTCCCTGCCTCCCCACCTCCCCACCTCCCCACCTCCTCCTTCCCTTGCTCCCTCAGAGCCCCACCACCATCGCTGCTGTCGCCCGCCATGTTCTGCGTTGCCCCCTGGTGGTCAGTGCACATCATAGCAAGTGATCAAACTCCCGGTCTCACGGTTGAACTCCCGAGGGGACACTTTGCATATTAGCCTTTTATATATATAGATAATATAATTGACAAATAAACTTGTGAACTATTTAAAGTGTATGTTGTGAGGATTTGATATGCACACACATTGTGAAAGAATACCTTCCACTTAGTTAATTAATACATCCATCACTTTACATATTAATCCTATTTGGGACAATATTAAGTTCTTTCTTAGCAAATGTCAAGTTCAGTTACACAGTACAGTGTTATCAACTATAGTCATCATATCCTACATTAGTTCCTCAGAACTTATTCATGTTATAGATGAACTTTTGTACCCCTTTACCAATTTCTCATTATTTTTACTCCCAAGCCCCTGGCAACCACTTTCTACTCTGTTTCTATGGGTTTCTCTTTTTATTTAGGTTCCATAGTAAAGTAATACTACCTGGTGTTTGTCTTTCTTTGTGTGGCTTATTTCACTTAGTATAATGCCTTCTACATAGCTGTTGTAAATGGCTAGATACTGTTGTTAAAGTCTTCTATATCCTTGCTGGCTTTCTGTCCAGTCATTCTATCAGTTATTGAGAATGGCGTAATAGTATATCTAACTTATGTTGAATGGTCTGTTTTCCAATTGTGTTGTCAGTTTTTGCTTCCTAATTTTTGGGGCTTTGCTGTTTGTTATGGATACATTTAAAATTGTTGTGTCTTTCTCATATATTGATCTTTTAATTATTAAAAATATCTTAATGTCTATTAATTTTTTTGTCTTAAAGTCTATTTCAGCGTATAGTAATATAGTCACTCATATTCTCTTAGGGTTATTGTTTGTATGGTATATCTTTTTCCATTCTTTCACTTTTATGTGTGTGTTTGTGTTTTTAAAATATATTTTTATTGATTTCAGAGAGGAAGGGAGAGGGAGAGAGAGAGATAGAAACATCAATGATGAGAGAGAATCATTGATTGGCTGCCTCCTGCACGCCCCCCACTGGGGATCGAGCCTGCAACCCAGGCATATGCCCTTGACTGGAATCGAACCTGTGATCCTTCAGTCCACAGGTCAACACCCTATCCATCGAGCCATGCCAGCTAGAGCTCGTGATTTTTAAAAATAATTATTTGTTGTTGAAAGTATTACATATATCCCCATTTCCCACCCCCCCCCATTGGCACCCTGCAGCCCATCCCTGCCCCTCCACTCCTTTTGGATTTAGGGTGTGTCTTTTGTAGACAGCATATAGTTGGGTCTGTTTTTATCCAGTTTGTCAGTCTCTGTGTTTAGTCCATTTATATTTAATGTAGTTATAATATGGTTGTATTCGTGAATAGCCAATTTGCTATTTGATTTCTCAATGTTTCATATCTTTTTTGTCTTCTTTTCCCCTTTTAATTCTCTCTTTATGTGCCAAATATTTTTTAGGATACCACTTAAAATTTTTAAAAAAAATTTCAATTACAGTGTGCATTCAATATTATTTTATATTAGTTTCAGGTGTACAACATAATTTAGGATACCATTTTAATTCATTTTGATTAAAAATATAGCCCAGGCTGGTGTTGCTAAGTGATTGGAGCGATGACCCATGCACTGAAGGGTTGAGGGTTTGATTCCTGGTCAAAGGCTTATACCTGGGTTGCAGGTTTGATCCCTGGCCCTGGTTGGGAGGCAACCAATTGATGTGTGTCTCTCACATTGCTATTTCTATCTCTTTCTCCCTCACCCTTCCTCTCTGAAATCAATAAAAACATACTATTAAAAAAATTAAAAAAAAATTTTTTATTGCCTGGCCAGTGTGGCTCAGAGGTTGAGTGTTAACCTATGAACCAGGAGGTCACAGTTCAATTCCTGGTCAGGGCACATGCCTGGTTTCTGGGCTTGATTCCCAGTAGGGGCCATGCAGGATGCAGCCGATCAATGATTCTCTCTCATCATTGATGTTGCTATCTCTCTCTCCTCTCCCTTTCTCTCTCAAATCAATAAAAATATATTTAAAAAATTTATTGGTAGAAATGACCTACTTGTTGAGTCATTGTTGCCATACTTTCCTTTAATTCTTTAAGCATGGTTCTCTTTAGTTCTTTGAATATATCTATACTAATAAAAAGGTAATATGCTATTAGACCGGACATTTTCTGGGTGACCTTCCGGATGTCCTTCTGGACAAAGCCATGTTGGTGGGGCTGAGGCAGAGGCAGTTAGGGGTGATCAGGCCAGCAAGTGAGAGCAGTTAGGGGTATCAGGCCTGCAGGAGAGAAGTTAGGGGGATCAGGCCGGCAGGGGAGATCAGTTAGGGCAGAGGTCCTCAAACTTTTTAAACAGGGGGCCAGTTCACTGTCCCTCAGACATTCCACACATGCGCACTGCGGGCCTGGGACGAGTCGGCTGCTAAGCAGGACAGGCAGCGGTGGCAAAAACACCCAGCGGGCCGGATAAATGTTTTCGGCGGGCCGCATGTGGCCCGCGGGCCATAGTTTGAGGACCCCTGAGTTAGGGGGATCAGACTGGCAGGGGAGAGCAGTTAGGGGGATCAGGCCGGCAGGGGAGAGCAGTTAGGGGCGATCAGGCAGGCAGGCAGGCAGATCTGGTTAGGGGTGATCAGGCAGGCAGGCAGGTGAGTGGTTAGGAGCCAGCAGTCCCGGATTGCGAGAGGGATGTCCAACTGCTTGTTTAGGCCCGATCCTGCAGGCATTGGGCCTAAACCGGCAGGGTCCCAGATTGGAGAGGGTGCAGGCTGTACTGAGGGACAGTCCCCTCCTCCCGTGCATGAATTTCATGCACCAGGCCTCTAGTTTATAATAACTGCTTTGATGTCTTTGTCTGCTAAATCTAGTATTTGGGGACCCTTTCAGAGCCAATTGCTTGCTTTTTTTTCTTTCCTTATTATGAACCACATTTTTCTGTTTTCTTTTGTATGTTTTATACTTTTTTTATAATTGTACAATTTAGATAATATATTGTAGCAACTCTGGATTCTGATTGCATCCTCTCTGCCCCTAAAGCTTGTCATTGCTGATTTTTGTTTAATAACTTACCTATAATAAATCTGTGAAATCAGTTTGTCCTGTGGCATGTGGCAACAAATGTCTCTGCCCTGTTTATTATTGTTTTTATTTAAAGATGCCTTCCCAGGAGTCATCCTTTATGCCAGTCAATGATTGGTCAAAACTGTGCTCAAATACATAGAGCCAGTAATAGGTGGTTTTTTTTTCTTCTGCTGACAGATTTGTGTGTAAATTGGGGAAAGCATTTAAAGTTCAGACCATTTTCAAGTGTGCCTCAGTTTTTATGTTCCCCTGAGGCTTATATGAGTCTAGCCAGGAATGTGTGGATAGTTGGGATCTCTCTAATCTCTGCTACATATCATGCAGCCCCTGCTCAGCCAGAAATACATTGATTGTTTATCAAGCCTACTTATGGCTGTCTCTCCCCCAAGATCTCTTTGTTAAGTCCCCTGCTGATCTGCCAGTCTGCTTGTTTCTTGCCCCCATTGGATCTACAATCTACATTCACTTTGATAGCTTCAGAGTTTTCCTTTGCACTTTTGGGCCTAGGATTTTCTGCTTTTCACTCAGAATGAACTCAATCCACTCTCTCAGCAAAGCTGCTAGTTTTCATGACCTGTTCTACCCTCAGAGAACTACCGCACTGACTTAACTGATAGGGTAGGAAGAGTAATGGGAGCTGGCTAACGAAACAGTGCCCCAGACCTCTACTACTAGAATTTCCAAGTTCAGTAGATTTTCATGATCAATTATTTTTCAGTTTATTGTATGCATTTGGTCAGCTTCCAATAATTTGAGGTGATTTTTTTTTCTTAATCATCACGGTGGGGGGTATGTTTCCATTGATTTTTAGAGAGAGAGGAAGGCAGAGGGAGAGAGAGAGAGAGAGAGAGAGAGAGAGAGAATGAATCATCAATGTAAAAGAAATAGCACAATTGGTTGCCTCCTGCACAACTGATTGGGGATCGAACACACAACCTGGTTACCATATGTGTCCAGGGAACTGAACCCTCAACCCTTTGGTGCACGGGATGACACTCCAACTGAGTCATACTGGCCGGGACTGAGGTGATTGTTTTTTGACAGTTTTTTCCCCAGCTATAAATTTGCTTTTGCAGAGAGGATTTGCCAAACTCTTCACTCCATCATGCTGGTAACTTCCTTTACTTCCTTTTGGTGTTCTTTGAAATGTTTATTTATGTGGTTTTTCATCCAAAGACATACAAAATGTTGCATCAAAAGCATATTATTTTAAAGTTCATTTAAAATGTATTTCTAAGATGCTACATTTCAGTTCCTTTAATGAGTATAACAAAAATTTAATCTTTTCATTGTTACAGATTTCAAGTTCCACCTATAAAGACAGGAATGAGGAATACAGAAGACAGTTCACACAACTACCTGACACAGAGAAGCTGATAGCAGGTAAGAAAGACAGGAAGTTGCAGAAAACCACTTTACTACCTCATTATCAAAATAGAACTGATGAGTGACAATACTCTAGAAAATTACAGCTTCTGTGCTAGACAGAAAATGTTTTTCAATATAAGCAGCATGTTATTCATAATTACACAATGTAAAACTAAATTGTAATTTGAGGAGGGGTGATGTCTGACTTATAAAAATATTAAATAATGGCTAAGAAAATAGAACTAAAGGGAAATGATTTGTCACAATTTCTACTGGTGCTTCTTTCAAATGGTTTTGTAAGAAAAATTTAAATTTGATGTTCAATATATATTATCTTTCCCCAAATAAAAGATACTCCTTAACAGGTTGTAGAGCAATTTTATAAAATTTTCTAGGGCTATATCATTATTCGTGTAATCTTTCAGATAGATGTTTTAGGAGCAGATTTTAGTCATTTTTCTTACAAAAGTGCGTTATTTATTTTTTTTAAATTTCAGAGAGGAAGGGAGAGGAAGAGATAGAAACATCAATGATGAGAGAGAATCATTGATGGGCTGCCTCCTGCATGCACGCCCCTCACTTGGGATCGAGCGGGCAACCTGGGAATGTGCCCTGACCTGGTATCAAACCGTGACCTCCTGGTTCATAGGTTAATGCTCAACCACTGAGCCACGCTGGCTGGGCAAATTTTGCTAGCTTTCAAGATCATTCTGGTAGGAGTGTAGAAGACAGAATAAAGGGTGAAGAGATTGGAGGCTGAATGCTCTGTCAGGGGACGGCGAAGACCTGGTTCTGAAAGCTAGAAGTCTAAGATTAAGGTGCTGTCAAGGTCACTTTCTGGTGAGAGCTCTCTTCCTGACTTGCATGTGGCCGCCTACTCACTGTGTCCTGACATAGCTTTTCCTCTGTGCATGTGTGCACAAGGAGAGAAAGAACCGTTATTTTTAATATAAACTTAATATAGATATTTTACAATAAAAATATAGAACTGTGTTTTTGTTTTAGTATATATTTTATTTAACCATTTATCCATTGAACTTTCTCAGATTTCTGATACTCTTTTGCAGTACTTAATACAACATAACTGAATTTCTAGATAGCTAGAGTACTTTAAAGCCCAGTATTTAAAAAATCATAACAATAAATTAAAGCAACTTTTAAGAAGAACATTTAAAAGTACTACATTCTCATAATAAGAGGGCATATAGTGAAGGTGAGTGGCCCTTCCAATGAAGAGCACTCCAACCTTCTTCCTGGGGGATAACTACCTTTATTAATTTCTTATTTATATTTCCAGAAATTTTCTGTTTATATTCCCAGGGGAATATACATATATTCCTAAGAGAACTCAAATGGGAGCACACTGTGCTTGCTTACTCTTTGAATCTTGTTTAGAGCTCTTTCTATTAGCACTGCTTATGGATCCACTTTATTCTTTTAATGGTTGCTTAATATTCAATATGAATTTTGTACCATAATTTATTTAACAAATCCCCTAATGATGGAATTTTTATTGGCTCCTGTCTTTTACTATTACCACTAATGTTACCTTGAATCTTCTTTTACATTTGTTTTATCACACATGTGCACACATTGTAGGATAAATTCCATGAAGTGGAATTGTGGCAAAAGGGTAATGAACATTTAAAAAGTTTATTGTTGCCGAGTTATACTCCAAAAGGGTTGTACCAGTGTTTATTCTCATCAGCAGTGTTTCTAAGTACCTGTTTTGCCATACCTCAGGAACTTTGCTTTAGCAAGATTTAGTAGATAGAAATGGTGCATAGTCATTGTTTAAATATGCATTTCTTTAATTAAGAAGGAGGTTGAGGATCTATTTATATATCTTTTTCTGTGAAGCTTTCTCTTCATAAACTTTGCTTATTTTTCTAGTGGTTATTTGTCTTTTTCTTAATTTGAAGTAGCTTATTAGATGTTTAAAAAATTAGATTTTTTCCATGTGTGTTGCAAATGTTTCTTGCCAGTTTGTCAACTTGAAGTCAGATACTTTTCATGGAAACCTGTATACTAGTATGAGTATCATACTCATTATTGCTTTATTGAAAGAAATTAATTTGATGACACAGTGTTGTATAAAACATTAAAGCTTTACAAAAAATATTAAATCATTGGGGATCCTACTACCTATAGATAATTTTCGTTAATATTTTATGGGCAGTTTTCTAGATATTTTTTCAGTGTGTATATTTGCTTTTCCGGTAGAAAATCTTAGATAATCTCATTAAATATCAGATAATCTCGATTTGATGGGCGAGTTTAGTAAGGTCACAGATTGAAAGTTAATTGAAGGTAAAAGAAAGAATCATATTAATATATACTTACAATAAACAATTTGAATTTGAATTTTACAAATACCATTTATATCAGAGCCTCCCAATAATGAGGTACTTATGTATAAATCTAACAAACGTGCAGGCTTTCTATGCTGACAACTGGAAAACATTAATAAAAGAAGATCCAATAAATGTTTATGGATCAGAAGACTCAATATTGTTAAGATCTCAGTTCCCTCAAATGAAAATCTCAGCGAGCTTTTTCATAGATATTAACAAGTTGATTCTAAAATTTATATGGAATATCAAAAAAAAATAGAATAGCCAAAATAATTCTGAAAAAGAAGGAACAAAGCTGGAGGTTACACACTACTTGATTTCAAGACATTATGAAGGTAGTGTAATGAAGACAGCATGAGATTTGCCAAATAATAGATACTTAGATTAGTGGAACAGAAAGAAAAGCCCACATAAAAATTCATGCAAATATTGTGAACTGATTTTTGAGAAAGGTGTATATTCAATGGAGATAAGTTAGTCTTTTCAACAAATTACGCAAGATGATTATTTTGCTTTTAAGAAGATTCGTACACATCCAGTCCTGGCTGGTGTGCTCAATGGTTAGAGCATTGGCCCTCCCACCAAAGGGTTTCAGCTTTGATTCTGTGTCAAGGGCATGCACACGGGATTTAGGTTCAATCCCAGGATCCAGTTGAGGTGTGGGTAGGAGGCAACCAATCGATGTTTCTCTTTCCATTTTCCTTTCTTCCTTCCACTTTCTCTAAAAAAATCAATGGAAAAAACATCCTCGGGTGAGAATTAACAACAACAACAACAACAAAAAAGATTCACACACATCTCAAAGGAGCTGAGAAAATATTTACAAGTTTTCTAAAGAGAATGCTCTGAGGAAAGGGAATGGGGGTCTTTTCCCTTTTTGCACTGGAGAAAATCACTTTTTTTTCCAATTTGTATTTGTCTCAGGTTAAAAAAAATAACATGAAAAATGTAAAGTATGAAACATGACAATGGTTATCTTTTGTAATTTAAATACGAAATCTGAAAACAATCCTAAAAATGTTGTTCAAAGGTCTTTTTAAAGCAATGTTCATATTATTGGGCTCCCAAAAATGATTGCTGCTAGAAAAGAATACTTTTGCATGTGTATTTCCTGAATGATTATTTAAAAAAACACATTCTTTTTTTTTTCCTTTTTTAAATTGGGGTGACAATGGTTAACAAAATAATACAGGTTTCCGGTGCACAATTCAAAGACAGTGACTCTGCCAGGACTCAAACCTGGAACCTTTGAATTAGAAGTTCATTGCGCTAACCACACTCTTTTAATTCACTGTCATTTTTCTTATGGATAGACTAGGGGCCTGGTGCATGAAATTCATGCACTGGGGGGGCGGGAGGGAGGGTTCCTCAGCCCAGCCTGCACCCTCTCACATACTGGGAGCCCTCAGGGGATGTCCTACTGATGGCTTAGGCTCGCTCCCTCCTCCCCTTGGGGAGCGGGCCTAAGCCGCAGTCTGGCCTCCCTTTGTGGGAGGCGACCAGGCTGATCAGGGGAAGGCACCAGCCCCATCACCCTGCTGCTGCAGCCACTGCCAGTCACCGCAGCCACCAAGGTTTTTTCATCAACATGGACTCCAGTCCCTTCACCATGAAAAAATGACAACTTTCTTTAGGCATTTTCAAGATGTGTCTTTCATAGGATATGACATTTCTTTCCTTTTTTTAAAAAAATATATTTTATTGATTTTACAGAGAGGCAGGGAGAGAGATAGAGAGTTAGAAACATTGATGAGAGAGAAACATCGATCAGCTGCCTCCTGCACACCTCCTACTGGGGATGTGCCCACAACCAAGGTACATGCCCTTGACCGGAACCGAACCTGGTACCTTTCAGTCCGCAGGCCGACGCTCTATCCACTGAGCCAAATCGGTTACGGCATCTTTCCTTTTTTTTTTTTTATCTTCACCTGAGGATATATTTCCATTGATTTTTAGAGAATGTGGAAGAGAAAGGGAAAGAGAGAGAGAAACATCAAAGTGAGAGGAACACTTTGATTGGTTGCCTCCTGCATGAGCCCTGACCTGGGCCCCGGCCAGGGAGGAGCCTGCAACCTTGGTCAGAATTGAACCCAGACCCTGCAGTGGGCAGGCCGAGGCATTATCCACAAAGCCAAACCGGCTAGGGCAGGATATGACATTTCTTAGCCCTTCAGCAGCGGACCTTTGTTTTTTCCTCCAGGAGTGTGGTAAAAACCCTAGATCACCTTATTGGATTCTTATTACCCAAGTTACTAAGAATATTACCAGTGGCATACAGGTAGCTTAGCCAATGAGCGGTCAGAAAAGGTGTTTCCTCTGTAGTTCACACCGATTGCCGGCTGGGCCCCCCGCCCAGGCCTAACACCTCTGGCCGAGGCTTTAGGCTTGGGCAGGGGCCCCCCGCAGCTCTGATGGCTGGCTCCGCCCCTGCCCAGGAGCCCCCTGGCTCAGGCCCTTCCTACGCTGCTCAGGGCCCACACGGGGCCTACCTTGGAGTGACCTGGGTGCTGATGATGTTCCAGGGACCCAGGCCGCTGGGCACCTACGTATGCAAATTAACCACCATCTTTGTTGGGTTAATTTGCATACTAATCCGATTGGCTGGTGAGCGTAGCGGAGTGACACCAATTTACATGTTTCTCTTTTATTAGTGTAGATATGCCTAAATTCTTTGGTAAAACTAAATAGTACATATTGTTTATTTTTTTAATTTTTTTAATTTAATTTTATTTTTTTAAATATATTTTATTGATTTTTTACAGAGAGGAAGGGAGAGAGATAGAGAGTTAGAAACATCGATGAGAGAGAAACATCGATCAGCTGCCTCCTGCACATCTACTGGGGATGTGCCCGCAACCAAGGTACATGCCCCTGACCAGAATCGAACCTGGGACCTTTCAGTCCGCAGGCCGACGCTCTATCCACTGAGCCAAACCGGTTACGGCCATATTGTTTATTTAAATATGTGCATACTACTTATAATGCAAGCTTATTCTAGAAATATATGGTTCACTCCATCTGTATTCCCATAACACTGTACATATTTCCACTATATCCATTGTTACATTATAGTTATTAAAATAATCTTTGAGTTGGAATCATTCAATTTTGCCAAAATTGATCATATAATAGTAAGTTGATGTACCACATATCAAAATGACTTATGTTGCTTATTGAATTTACTTAATTTTATTCTAACTTTCTAGTAATCAATGATAAAAGTAATAAAAACCCATAAAATTATTTTTTATTTTTGTTAATCCTCACCTGAGGATATTTTTTCCATTGATTTTTAGAGAGTGTAAGGGAGGGAGGGATGAAGGAAAGGAGGAAAAGAGAGAGCGGGAAGGAGGGAGAGAGAGAGAGAGAGAGAGAGAAAGAGAGAAATTGACATTGATTGGTTGGCCCTCGCAGGAGCTGGGAAATCTAACCTGCAACCCAGGTGTGTGCCCTTGATCTGGAATCGAACCCTGACCCTTTGGTGCTAGGACTGATGCTCTAACCATTGAGCATACTGACCAAGGCCATAAAATGAATTTTTGAAAAATTTTTTTATTTATTTCAGAGAGGAAGGGAGAGGGAGAAAGATAGAAACATCAATGATAAGAGGGAATCATTGATCAGCTGCCTCTTGCATGCCCACCCACTGGGGATCAAGCCTGAAGCCTGGGCATGTGCTCTGGCCAGGAATTGAACCGTGACCTCCTTGTTCATAGTTGATGCTCAACCACTGAGCAACACTGGCCAGGCCATAAAATGATTTTTGATAAACGTTACTTTCTTATTCCATTATATATGAATCAGATTGTTAACATGACTCAAATCAGGTAGACTATTGCTTTCTGAAATGCTGATAATTATGAGCTTGTTTATCAGTAAGAAAATTGGGAGCAAAAAAAAAAAAATCCCTTTGCTTTTAAAATATTTTGGTCATTTCTCACAAAGCTATTATATGAAAACTAAATTTTATTGAGGCACAAATTTATTAAAATAAAATATACCTGTTTTTGGGAAACCATTTTTAAAACCATTGTAAAAAGCCTGTCAATCTATATTAAATAATCTCCAGTTAAAATAATCCAGTTGCTCACTGTGGCTTTGTACATAGTTAATGCAGTGGTCCTCAGAGTGTGGTCCACAGAGCAGCCATGTTGGCATCACCTGGGAGCTTGTTTCACATGCAAACTCTTCATCCCAGCCCGGACATTTAATCAGAAGCTCTGGGGGCGGGGCCCAGCAAGCTGTGTTTTAATAAGTCTGCCAGATATTTCTGATGTGAAATTTGAGAAGCATGTGTCAGTGGTTTTTGATAAAAACTTCAGGACACCTCAAGGTGATCTTTAGCCCAATCTCTGTTTTGGAAATGCATACTAGTAAATGAGTAACTTAATCTGCTTAATTATTTGCTAGGATTTTTTGTTTGGTGGCATCTCAGTTTTGTTTTGCTGAAGGAAGCATTTTGAAAGAGTGCATTACTTTGCTCAATTTTCAGTATTTGCTTAGAATTTTAATGACTAAACTTAAATATTTTGAGGTTTATAACCTCCACAAGTTTTCCTAAAATTCCTAATCACTGTATATATAGTTTTAAAG
Source organism: Myotis lucifugus (assembly GCF_000147115.1). Lineage (NCBI taxonomy): Eukaryota > Metazoa > Chordata > Mammalia > Chiroptera > Vespertilionidae > Myotis > Myotis lucifugus. Next base: position 3,575,033 of record NW_005871185.1, read on the forward strand.
TTTATCAGTTTAACTAAATCTCCTCATAGCAGCCTTTTATATCTTGTATAATTGGTAATTTAGCAATACTACTAGTATTTACATTAGCCAAAGAGTCAGATCTTAATCTTAGAAGCATGGTATTAACTTGTTATAGGCAGTGGCATTTACCAGTACTCTTGATTTTGCTGGATTTTAATGCTGGTGTGGAGAGGATCAACTTTAAAAAAACAAACTAACACACACACACACTTGTTGGAGTTATCTCTCCCTCATCTTTGTCCAACATCTAATTAATCACCAATTTTCCATCAGTACTACCTCTTAATATTTTTGAATTTACCTACTTCTTTCTCTTAATACTGTCATCTTTTGGTCTGGGCCACCGTCAGTTTTCCCTTGGATTTCCAACTGATTTATTTGAATCCATTCTCCCAGTGTGACTAAAGATACAACTGATCATGCCCCTTCCACTTAAAACTTACCAGGGGCTTCTCACCAGGTCCACAGCTCGCCAGGGCTGAGACACCCTCCCTTGCCTAGCTTCTCCAGGCCCGAGATCTGTCTTTGTATACAGTAGCTTAAATGTGCTGTGCTTCTTTCTACCATGGGGCCTTTGTAAATACTGTTTGTTCCCTCATGGTCTCGCTGACCCTTTATTGATCTTTAGGTCTCAGTTTAAAGATTACTTTTTCTGGAAAACTTTTCCTGATTAACTTCCTACCTGCCCCATCCCCCATACCTATGTATGCCTTGTTATATTCTCTCAGAGCTTTCTCTACACTTTGGTCATTATACTTATACATTTATTTGTTTATTGTATGCCTTCCCCTCTAGACTGTGTTCCATGAGGCCAAGGTCCTTTTCTGGTAACCCTAGTGTCTGGTGCACCAAAAATACGAATGAGTAAATGAATAAATGAATGAATGAACGCATGAACTAATGAATGAAGAGTGATGATTTTCTGTGTACTAAAGTAGTATAAGATTTGTTAAGTTGCCATGTTTTTGTGACTAAGCTGTTCCTTATTTGTGTAGATTATGCTTGTGCTCTTCAGAAAGACATTTTGCTTCAGGGACGACTATACCTTTCAGAAAACTGGCTATGTTTCCATAGCAACATCTTCAAATGGGAAACTACAGTAAGACATATTTTGATTTGATATGTTGATACAAATAATTGCAGATAGAAATGTATACAGTACTCCTAAAAGTAATGTACTTTAAATCCTAAAGTAATTTTTTATATATTTGTATATCTATACTTGTATATATGTAAACACAATATGTGTTGTAGAAGTGTGCAATATATTTTTCTTAATACTTTGAGCTCCATGTGTACATATGTAATACAGTCGGAGAAAGATTTCAGATTGAAAAAAGCTTGATTATACATCCTTTTGACTGCCAAAATCATGTCTTATCACAGTCTGAATTGTGTGTGTGTGTGTGTGTGTGTGTGTGTAGAACATGAACACCCACATGTCTTTTCACACTTTATCCTAATGTTAGAGATAGGAATTGAAGCGGGAAATTACTGAAAGGAAGAGTGTCTGACTGCTGACTCTGTTTTTCTGAGAAAAAACAAACATGTAATTAATATGAACTCCTTTAGGTTTTTCTAGTTTGGGTTAAATTGATGTAATACTTGGTGTTTTGTGTTACATGTATTATGAAAAAAAAATCCATTTTGAAATTTTTTTCCTTTTGTGTATTTAGATTTCTATTGCTTTAAAGAATATAACCTTCATGACCAAGGAGAAAACTGCTCGACTCATCCCAAATGCTATCCAGATCGCTACTGACAGTGAAAAGGTGAAAAACTTTTCTCCCTTTGCCTTATTACATAATGTGGAGAAAATCTGCCTATACTAATCATCAGTGTTAGGAATATAAGCAGTTCTTCTTAGAATTATGGATATCTAATCAAGTACATTGAATTTCATGCTAGATTTCTGTATACTTAAATACTTATTGATGGTTAAACGACTGCTAACATTTTTTATACTTTATAGTTTAAAGAGAACTTTATTCCATATTTATCATTTCTTCATTATAAGAAATAGATTAAGCATTAGCAAACCATCCTTATTATTCCTAATACAGTAATAATTCTATAATTGTTTTTTATGCATAATAGTAATACAAACAAATGATTCTGTTGAACAGAGGTTTGGGTAGCATACAAGTAAACGCAATCATTTAAATAATATTTTAGGATGGGAATTATCTTTAACCGCCATCATTTATATTATCCACCTGTAATATCTGCCATTTCTTAGTGGAGATATATGAAGAATCTTTCTATACCCATCTGGAAAATTGATTAGGGCTCTATGTGTGACATTAGGTCACATGTTATGTATGTAATCCTATTTGGAAAAGTTCCTAGCTATGTTCTTGTTATAAAAAGTTTGCTTTTTGGAGACTATTATATAGCAAGGTTTCAATGTGTTAATTAGAAAATTATACTTTAACATCTTTGTATGAAAAATGAAAAATGTAACACCTGAAATATTATTAGTTTGATATTTTATTTAACAAATCAAACATAGGACTGAGCTTTCTCATTCCTGGAAATAAACATTTAATCATAAAAAGTCACAAACTAAGGGAAGGGAAGAGATGATACACAGAAACTATATTTAGTGCTGCCACTTGTCAGATTTTTTCATAAGAGCCTATATTAAAATGTGACTACAAAAATCCACTTAAATGCATAGGACGAAATAGGGTTACATGCAAACATAGACTTATAGGTTGAAACATGCTATTTCTCTCCTACAAAATTCAAAGCAAAGTTTATTGTTAATATGGGTGTTTTATATGTATAATTAGCAGAGATTAGATATTTCTAGATATTTGAGACTATGAAAGATGATATAATTTTTTAAAAAAATATATGTATTTTTATTGATTTCAGGGAGGAAGGGAGAGGGAGAGAGAGAGAGAAACATCAATGATGAGAGAGAATCATTGATTGGCTGCCTCTTGCACACCCCACACTGGGGATGAGGGCACAACCCGGGCCTGTGCCCTGACCAGGAATTGAACCATGACCTCCTGGTTCATAGGTCAATGTTCAACTACTAAGCCATGCCAGCTGGGTGAAAGATGGTATAATTTAAAATTACGATCCTTAAAAATTAATTTATCTCTGAAATCCACTGTATTTTTTCATATTCTTTGTTTATACTTGTCTCAAAGGGCTACCAAATCACATCTCTTTGCAAAGTTTAGAATAAATAAAATTTTAATTTTTTCCATAAATTTATTTAGATTGATTTTCATAGTTAAACTACGGTGAACATAAATAGCAACCTATTTCAAGCTCCTTTCCCTAGTAAATATTGATGAAATTGTATTTGCTGTAAGGTACAATGTGAAAGACACCTTGTCCATGCACCAATTACCTGTTTTTCATCTATTGTAACAAAAAGTTAAAAAGAGTATATAAAGTAGGCGGTGGTGACTTACTAGTTTGCTTTGACCATGGCAAATGCCAACAGAGCTTCATGACAGATACTTTCCCCATTTTTAAAATGTCACTAAAATTATCCTACTCTTTTTATTTTCAGTTTTTCTTTACATCTTTTGGTGCCAGGGATAGAAGTTACCTCAGTATCTTTAGATTGTGGCAGAATGCACTATTAGACAAGGTAAGTGTTCATACCAAAGGCAGGTACTTATTATTACAGCAACCTCCCAGTGTTTACCTAAACAGTGTTTGTGAGTTGAAAAGTTCCTTTTCATTTTTCTGGACTTAATGTTGACTAGACTATTTAAATTCCAAGAAGAAACTTGTAGTTATGAGTTAAGATATTAATTGTAATCCCCAGGGTAACCACCGAGAAAATAACTTTAGAAGTAAATAAAAGATACTTTAAATGACTTTAAGTAGTACACTAGCACTATCTATAACACATAAGAAGGCAGTAATGGAGGAATAGAAGGGCAAAAAAGACATGACATAGAAAAAAATAGCAAAATTGCAGATAGTACATTAAATTGTTAAGTGGATTAAAAACTTCAATATAAGATAGAGATAGGCAGAATGAATAAAAAAATATGATGCACCTATATGCTGTATATAAGAGACACATTAGATTTAAAGGCATAAACTGATGAAACATAAAAGCATGGAAAAATATATACCATAGACAATAACCAAAAGAGAGCTATTACTATAGTAATATCAGACAAAAATTAATAGAGACAAGGAAGAATGTTTTATAAAAATAAAAGGATAAATCTGTCTGGAATTTATAATAATTATAGACTTACATGCACCTAGTAACAGAGCTCTAAAATACCTGAAACAAACACTGTCAGAATCGAATGGAGAAACAGATAATTCAGCAATAATAGTTGGAGCTTTCAATACCTCACTTTCAGTGATGGATAACACAACCAGACAGAAAATCAAAAAGGAAATAGGCCCTGGCCGGTTTGGCTCAGTGGATAGAGCGCCGGCCTGCGGACTGAAGGGTCCCAGGTTCGATTCCGGTCAGGGGCATGTACCTTGGTTGCGGGCACATCCACAGTGGGAGGTGTGCAGGAGGCAGCTGATCGGTGTTTCTCTCTCATTGATGTTTCTATCTCTCTGTCCCTCTCCCTTCCTCTCGGTAAAAAAATCAATAAAATATATTAAAAAAAAAGGAAATAGAAGACTCGAACAAAATTGTAAGCTAACTAGAACTAATAAAAAGATATCTATGGGACACTCCACTCAGAATACACATCCTTCTCAAGTATACATGGAACATTCTCCAGAACAGACCATATGCTAGATCATAAAGCAAGCTTTAATATAGTCAAACGTATTAAAATAATATAAAATGTGCTCTCTGACCACGAAGGAATGAAATTAGAAATCAGTAACAGAAGAAAATTTGGGGAATTCACAAAAAGTAGATATTAAACAGAACACTCCTAAATAACAATGGGTGAAAGAAGGGAAAATTAGAAAATACTTTGAGTTAAATGAAAACAAAAACACACATACCAAAATTTATGAGATACAGCTAAAGCAGTGCTTAGATGGGGATTTATAACTGTAAACACCTATATTAAGCCCTGGCTGGGTAGCTCGTTTGGTTAGAGCATTTTCCCAGTATGCCAAGGTTTTGGGCTTGATCCCTGGTCAGGGCACATAAAGGAAGCAACCAATGAATTCATGGATAGGTGGAGCAATGAATCAATGTCTCTCTTTCTCCCCTTCCTCTCTCTCTAAAATCAATTTAAAAATTTAAACTCCCCCTATATTAAAAAAGAAGAATGATCTCAAATTAATAGCCTAACTTTCCACCTTAAGAAAGAAAAAGGAGCCCTGGCTGGTATGGTTCAGTTATTGGAGCGTTGTCAGGTAGGCCAAAAGGTGACGGGTTCTGTTCTTGGTGTGTGTGGGAGGCAGCAAATTATGTTTCTCTCTCTCTCTCTCTCTCTCTCTCTCTCTCTCTCTCTCTCTTTCTCTCTCCTCTCTCTCTCTCAAAATGGAAGCAAAGAGATGACAAAGATTGGAACAGAAATGAATGAATTAGAGAATAGAAAAATGAATGAAATAGAGAATAGAAAGATAGAATCAACAGAACCCAAAGTTCTTTATTTGAAAAGGTCAACAAAATGGACAAAACTTTAGCTAAATTGACCAACAAATTAGTTAAATTAAATGGACAAAAACCTAGAAAGTCACAAACTATTGAAACTGACTCAAGTAGAAATAGAAAATCTGAATAGACTGATAGCAGGAAAGAGACTGAATTAATAATAAAAAATCTGCCCACTAAGAAAAACCCAGACCCAGATAGCTTCATTGGTGAATTCTGCAAAATGTTTACAGTAGAAAAGACACCAATCCTTCACAAAGTATTCCAAAAATATAAGAGGAGGGAACACTTACCAACCCACTCTGAGTCCAGTATT
>NW_005871185.1:3581206-3584430 GCF_000147115.1 Myotis lucifugus
TGACATCAATAAAAATATTTTAAAAAACAAAACAAAAATCATCTCAATCAATACAGAATAAGTATTTGACAACATTCTTTCCTGGTGAAAAACAAAACAAACTAGGATTAGCAGGGAATTTCTTTGACCTGAAATAGCTAACAGCTGATATATTTAATGGTGAAAGGCTAATGCTTTCTTCCTAAGGTCAGGAACAAGACAAGGATGTCCTTTCTAGCCAACATTGTATTGAAGGTTCTAGCCAGGGAAATTAGGGGAGAAAAATAAAGGTAAAACACATCCAGATTAAAAAAATGAAGAAATAAAACTATCTCCATTTGTCAGATGACATATATATATTTCTAAGGAAGCCAATATATACCTATTAGAACTAGTAGGTTCAGCAAGGTTTCAGGATACATTATCAAAACACAAAAAACAATTATATTTCTGTATGCTCACAATGAACAATCCAAAAAAACAAAAAACAAAAAACAAAAACCCCACCCTAGTTTATTTACAATAACATCAAAAAGAATAAAATACTTGGGAATAACTTTAAGAAAAGAACTATAAGACATGGTTACTGAAAGCTAATAAACACTGTTGGAAGAAATTAAAGAAGACAAGTAAATGAAAAGAATCTCTTGGATAAGAGACTTAATATTATTAAGATAGCAATACTCCTGAGCCTCCAATTGATGTGCAGATTCAGTGCAATCCTTATCAAAATCCCAACTGGCATTTTTGTAGAAATTGACAAGTGGAGCCTAAAATTCATATGGAAATGCAAGGTATCCAAAATAGCCAAAAACCATTGTGCAAAAGAAGAATAAAGTTAGATGAATTAGTCTGTTAGGGCTGCCACAACAAAATACCACAGACTTGACTGAGTGCTTTAAACAACAGAAGTTTATCTTTTCACAGTTCTGGAGGCTGGAAGTCCAAGACTATGGTGCCAGCAGGGTGAATTTCTGGTGTGACCTCTCTCATTAGCTTGCAGCCTTCACACTATGTCCTCACATGGCTTTTTCTCTGTTCACCCACACTCTCAGTTTCTCTTCCTCTTTTTATATCAATGCCAGTCCTATGACACTTGGGCCTCACCCTTATGACCTCTGCCTTAGTCAGCTCAGGCTGCCATAACAAAATGCCGTGGACTGGATGGCTTAAACATCAGAAATTTATATTCTCACTAGAGGCCCAGTGCACAAAAATGTGTGCACTCGGGGGGTCCCTCAGCCCGGCCTATGCCCTCTTGCAGTGTGGGACCCCTCGGAGGATGTCCACCCCAGTGGGGACCCTCACCCCATGGAGGTTTGGCCAGCCTGGGTGAGGGGCTGATGGCTGTTTGCAGGCTGGCCACACCCCCTTTAGGGTGGGGGATCCCCACTGGGGTGCCTGGCCAGTCTGGGTGAGGGGCTGAGAGCTGTTTTCAGGCTGGCCAAGCACCCTGGCGACGGAATCTCCCAGCCTCTCCTTTTTTTCTTTTTCTTTTTTTATTCTGGGATTTATTTATCTTCTGTAATTGAAGCTTTGTTGCCTTTAGCGGAGGCCTGCGGAAAGCTTGGCTTCCTCCATCGCCGGGGGCAACCCACTCCTGCTCGCTCTAGCTCCGTGGCCATGGCTGGCTGAAAGCAGGTATCTGGGGTTTTTATCTTCTATAATTGAAACTTGTTGCTTTCAGTGGAGCTCAGATTGAGCTCAGAGCCGGGCTGTGGCAGGCGGGGAACCTTGGCTTCCTCCATCACTGGAGCAAAGCAAGCCTCCTGCTTGCTCCAGCTCCGTGGCTGCCGGTCGCCATCTTGGTTGGATTAATTTGCATATAGTCGCTCTGATTGGCTGGTGGGCATGGCTTAAGGCATAGCGAAAGTACGATCAATTTGCATGTTTGTCTTTTATTAGTATAGGATAATTCTGGAGTCTGGAAGTCTGAGGCCAGGATGCTTGTATGGTTGGGTTCTGGTGAGAACGCTTTCTGACTTACACATGGCTCCCTTCTCCCTGTCACTTGACATGGGGAAAGAGAGAGAGGGAGAGAACAAATCTGTGGTCTCTTTTTAAATACAGCGCTAATCCCGTCATGAAGCCCTACTCTCTTCACCTCATCTAAACCTGATCATCTCCCAAAGGCCCCATCTCCAAATACCATCACATTGGGAGTTAAGGCTTCAACATATGAATTTTGGGGGGGACACAATTCAGTCCATTACATTGGAGGACTTGCATTTCTTGATTCCAATGTTTACTACAAAATGCAGTAGTCAGGGCATAGACTTACTGGTGTAAGTCTAGACATAGATTAATAGAATAGAATTGAAAATCCAGAAATACAATCTTACACTTATCGACAAAGATGCCAAAACAATTCAAAGGGAAAAGAATAATCTTTTCACCAATTGGTGCTGGAACAATTAAATATCCACATCCAAAAGAATGAATTTTGACCCCTACTTCACATCATATACAAAACATCACTCAAATTGGATCATAGACCTAAATGTACGACCTTGAAGAAACTGTAGGTGTAAATCCTCATAAGGTTTGAATTAGGCAGTAGTTTCTGAGATATGACACCAAAAGCTCAAGTGACAAAAGAAAAAATAAATTGGACTTTATCTAAATAATAAAAACTTTTATGCATGAAGGAGTCCATCAAGAAAATGAAAAGACAACTCATGGATTGGGAGAAAATATATTTGATAAGGTATTTGTATTCAGAATATATAAAGAATTCTTACAACTCAACAAGAAAAAGACAAATAACCCATTAAAAAATGGGCAAGGATTTGAATAGCGATTTCTGCAAAGAAGAAATGGTCAGTAAGCTCATGCAAAGGTGCTCAGTGTCATTAGGCATTAGGGAAACAAATCAAAACCACAGTGAGATACCACTTCCCGATCACGGGGATGGCTAAAATAAGAAGACACACGCTAAGAACTGTTGTTGAGGATGTGGAGAAAACTGGAGCCCTCATTGCTGGTGGGATTGTAAAATTCTGAAAACCATGAAAAAGAGTTTGGCAATTTTTCACAATGTTAAACACATGAGTTACTCTATGACTCCACAATTCCACTTCTAGGTTTACTAGTATGTGCAAGAGAATTGAAAACATATGTTCGTCAGAAACTTGCACTCAAATGTTCCTATTCATAATAGCCAAAAAGTGGAAACATCCAGAATGTCCTTCAACTGATGAATGAATAAGCAAAATGTATATTCATCCAATGAAATACCATTCAGT
>NW_005871185.1:3586786-3588046 GCF_000147115.1 Myotis lucifugus
GGCTCACGAGCCACATGCAGCTCTTTGGTCCCTTGAGTGTGGCTCTTCCACAAAATACCACGTGCAGTGCGCACACGTACAGTGCGATTGAAACTTCGTGGCCCATGCGCAGAAGTCAGTATTTTGTGGAAGAGCCACACTCAAGGGGCCAAAGAGCTGCATGTGGTTCGCGAGCCGCATTTTGCCAACCACTGCTCTAGACCCTTCTCCACCCCACCTCATCTATTTTGTTTAGTGTAAACCATGTCCCACCTCTATGTTCTGTACCAGAGCCAATGTCTTGCCACCTGTCTTTGTATGGTTTGCAAAGTAGGAATGATTTTACATTAAAACTGAACCCAGGACCCTTTAGTACGCAGGCCAACACTCTATCCGCTCAGCCAAACCATCTAGGGCTGAATTTACATTTTTAATGTGTTTTTTAAATCAAAAGAAGGATACAAGGATACTATCACAGAAGGACGCCTCAAGAAGTCGAATTAAAGAGTCACATTTATTGCAATCCAGGACTATGAGGGGCCATTCCCCAAATCTCATAGTAGTAAGATGGTCGCAAAACCAGACTTATATAGGCAAAGATCACAAAGATATTGATTACATCCCAAGGTTTGGAATGAGGAACCTGATTTGCAAAAAGCAGTTTACAGAAGCAGAAGCAGCATGTTATCTAAACTACAGTTTTGGGTCTCTGGATCACTGAATTGACAGAAACACATTCTCTAGAGCCCTCAGGTCTGGAATGAGGAACCGGGTCAGACTTAAGCATGTTACCTAAATTATAGTTTTTGGGTTTCCAGAACACTGAGTCAATGGGACACATTAACTGGAGCCCTCTGACCTTGGGATAATCGTGCTGTCCTTCCCAGGTAAAGGAAAATGTGCTTTCTAAGACCAATATGACCACAACCAATGGGATATCACATTATAATCAATAGGGTATTTAATCGAATGGGATGATTTATATAATTCAGAAAATCAAAATAACTTTTCTATTGTTAAACAAAGCAAATAAGTACAGAAGCCAAACAGCAGGGTTAAAGTTAAACTATAGTTTCTATCTGAGATGATTGCTACCATACTTCAACATAACTATATAAAATTCAAATTTCAGTGTCCAATAATAAAATTTTATTAGAACACAGCCACTCTCATTCATTTGTGTATTGTCTGTGGCTGCTTTCACACTACAATAGCAGAGCTGAGGAGTTGCAACAGAGACCCAATAGACCACAGAGCTGAAAATATTTACTATAAGTCCTT
>NW_005871185.1:3589442-3592269 GCF_000147115.1 Myotis lucifugus
CCCCTGTCCCCTCTGGTAGTAGGTCTTCAAACATAATTTTTCTGCCTGGTTCTTTCCCACCCTGACTTCTAACTGAAACTCATTAGTAAAACTGAAATCAGGTCCATTCTTTCACCTTCCTATATCATCTTGGACTTCTCCTTCATAACACTCACTAGAGGCCTAGTGCACAGAATTCGTGCATGGGGGGTCCCCTCAGCACAGCCTGCACCCTCTCCAATCTGGAACCCTCAGGATCGGGCCTAAACTGGCAGTCGGACATCCCTCTCACAATCCGGGGCCGCTGGCTCCCAACTTCTCACCTGCCTGACTGCCTGATTGCCCCTACTGCCCCCCCTGCTAGCCTGATCAACCCTAACCACCTCTACCTGCTGGCCTGGTTGCCCCTAACTGCTCACCCCACCAGCATGGTCACCCCTTACTGCCCCCCCCCACCAGCCTGGTCACCCCCAATAGCCCCTCTCTGCTGGCCTGGTTGCCCCTAACTGCTCCCCTGCCAGCCTGGTCGCCCCTCACTGCCCCTCTCTGCCAGCCTGGTCACCCCCAACTGCCCCCCCCTCCGCTGTCCTGGTCGACCCCATGTCCCCCCCCCCCCCCCACCGGCTTGGTTGCCCCTCACGGCCCCCCTGCTGGCTTGGTCGCTCCACCCAGCCTGCTGCTCAGTCGTTTGGTCGTCCCTCACTAACTCCCCTGCCAGCCTGGTCGCCCCACTCAGCCTGTTTGGTTGTCCGTTCGGTTGTGATGGCCTCTGGCTCTTTATATATATAGAAGATTACAATGATAATACTTTGTTCCATTTTTTTTTCTTTTTGTTTCACAACAAATAACCCTGAGGGTAAGGACCAGATCTGTGTATGTCCAGTGACAAGTTCAGTGTTCACTGCATAGCTGGTTTGGCACACAGTTAGGTTTACCCAGTACAGTTTGGGACTGTTTGGGTTTAAGCCTCTGTCAATGTAAATGTCAGTAGGGCTCCTTTTGTTCTCAGAAGTGTGCCAGTTTGGACAGTAAGTTATAGGGTTATATTATACATAACCAGTGCTCAATAAATAGTTTTTGAGTGACTCAGTTTAGTGAAATCTCAATGACTTAGATTCCAGATAATCATTTCACTTAAGACATTTTCAATTCTCTGCTCAAGCAAAAGGCAAAAGATGGGGAGAAAACAGACAGGAATTTAGTTGCAGAAACAACATTGAGGGTATACCCTAAGCTTATTGTTCATTTAACTCAATTTCTTAAACCTATATGTGCCATGAGAACAAATGATTATCATGAAACACTAAACTATCCTCAATTGCCAAAGAAATCTTATTTTCTACATACTTGAATTACAAGAAAATAGGATGTATATACAACATAAAGTTATTAGTTTTAACAAGGCTTAAAACGTAAAAGTTTTTTTTTTGGTTAAAGCTCAATCCTTAGTATGACTCCATTCATGTTCCTAGTGGTATTATTATTGGATTTAGGATTTACTAATACTAATAATATAGGAAGGATGTGTAGAAAATCAAAATGTTCTTTTTGCACTATTTTTTTTCTCTCTCAGATAATAGTGGCCTCTCTTGCCAGTACATGGGGGCTACCTGGAAATTTGAGAGTACATTTTGAGAGTGAATATTTAAATTTAGAGTCTCACAGAGCAGAAATATACACTCATTTTTAATTCTAAGGCTTAAAGGGAGAGAGTGGCTTTCAGAGTCACTCCCTAAGGACAGAGGGGGCATGTGTCAGAATTAGGGATGAGGTGATGAGGGAAGCCTTTTTAATGTATACAGACCCACCTTCTTCAAATTCTGATACATGCCACTCCAGCTTCTATTTTGGGAATTGCTAGCATTCTTCAGGTGTGGCAAAAAGAGAGAGAGAGAGAGAGAGAGAGAGAGAGAGAGAGAGAGAGAGGGAATTTAAAGAGTTGATTGATTTTAGTAGTATAAAGAAAAAATATGTCTGAGAAGGCTTGGCCAGACTTAGGCCAAGAATTTAGGATTTAGGACAGAAAAGTAGTCACAGAGGCAGACTTTGATCACTGGAGAGATGAATCATTGGGTGCCACCAATGTGAAAGTAATTGTCCCTTAAAACTGTCTACCTTTACTCTGGTTCCCTGCTTATCGTGCCAAGTTCTGATTGCTAATCTCTGACTTCCAAGATATTCAGGCGCCCTGGGTGAATGACGTGGAGTGAAAGATTTTTCATGACTAGGAAGGACTGTTCCTCTACTATGCGTTAGTGTATTTACCACTGAGTGAGTTTATACAGTTTGTGAGTGTGGCTTAAGGAAGCTACTCTGAGTGCAATTCTAGGACATTGACAGTGCTGAGGGCATTCTCCAAATAGTGGTCAGTCGACGAAATTAATGTCACCTTTGAAGACCTTTTGGAAGTGTCATCCAGCTGTCTCCTCAGACCCCTCAGCCTTGTCAAATCCCTTTAATCTTCCTTATGCCCGTTCCAGTGATGAGTTCTTTGGGGGTTACCTGGAAATCTAGAAGTGCAACATTCAAACCTATCTGGGAAAAATAAATGTTAAATTGCTATTTTAGCCACATTTTCTATATAATAACCTGGCAGTGTAGAAGTATTTGTATTCTTGTATTGTTCCTTCTTTTTTACTTTCTTGGTTGCAGAACTCCACCCATTTTCCCTTCGTTGGTGAAGTATGTCTCCTACCTAGTCACCCAAGCTGGGGAACCTGGATGTATCCTTGATTCGTACCCCTTCTTTGACAACCATGTCATATTGGTCACCAAAGCCCTCATCTTTTTTAGCTTGAACCATTGCAATAGTTTCCTACCACTTTTTAACACACGAATCTGTCCTTTT
>NW_005871185.1:3592517-3617779 GCF_000147115.1 Myotis lucifugus
GGATGCTAGCGGCAGCTGCTGCCCCAATCACCCTCAGGAGCAGGAGGAGTGGAGAAGCCGCAGTCTCTGTGGCTGTGGCTGGCCGGGCAAAACTGGCCAGGTCCTGGGTGCCTGTGGCTGGCAAGAGGGAGGGAAGCCTAGGTCCTGGGTGCCTGTGACTGGCCGGAGGAGGGAACCTGGGTCCCAGGTGTGGGATGAGGCAGAGGCAGTTAGGGGCAATCAGGCCAGCAGGGGAGCAGTTAGGGGCAATCAGGCAGGCAGGCAGAGGGGTTGGGGTGATCAGGCAGGCAGGCAGGCAGGTGAGTGGTTAGGTTAGGAGCTAGCGGTCCTGGATTCGAGAGGCAGTTGGACATCCTCCGAGGGGTCCCGAATTGGAGAGGGTGCAGGCCGGGCTGAGGCAAATTTCGTGCACCGGGCCTCTGGTATCTATTCATCTGTCCCTGGACACTTAGGTTACTTCAATGAATACAGGGGTACATACTGTATATCTTTTTGAATTAGTGTTTTTATATTCTTTGGATAAATACCTATAAAAAGTGTATCTTTTAAAAATACAATTCTGAACTTGTTACTTTTCTGTGTGAAACGAGTAAGTGGCTTTTTTGACAGTGTAAACCCCATATTCTTTAGCATGGCATATGAGACTCTTCACGAGGTGGCTGCTTCCCTCTTTCCCACTGACTCTTCTCTGATTTTTCCCCCTCTTTCCCCATCATCAGTGTTAGTCATGGTGAACTGGCTTGCCAGGCTGCTCCACTCCTCTGCATTGCTAGTCATGTGCTTATCTTCCTCTATCTTTCAGTAGCATCTCACCATCTCACACCATTGCACATTCCCTCTATTTTGCACACCTTCTTTCCTTGATTTCCAAGACATTCCTTCTGGAATTCCTCTCCCTTTATGGTATTTCATTTTTTTTTTTTTTTTTTGCTGGCCACTCCTCTTCTACTCAGCCTTTGCACGCCAGGCTTTCTTGAGGCTCAGTCTTAGGCTCTATTTTCCCTCTTACGGTTACTCTATATTTAATTCTGCTCTATATACCAGTGGTTTACTATAAGAACTTTTATATTTAGTAAAAATATATACAGATCATTTACAGTATAGTTAATATACATTTTCTCATAGCTGATTGGTTACCATAGTACTAGTAGAATAAGGTATCTGTCTACAGTTTCAGCCAAGGAGAACTACCGTAGTTTGTCCCAAGCACTGGGTTTTAGACAGTGGAAGCTAGTCCCACGACCCTGCCCCTGTGTGCTTTCTTTAGCTTGAGCGAGTGCTATTCTCCACTGTCTCTCTGGTCCGTCATTCTGCTATTGTATAAAATGATTAGGTTTTAGCACCCGCCTCCCCCATAAAAAAGTAGATCTTTTCAGTTCATCAGGTAGCATTTGTCATGTCTATGCACCTTACTAAATTAAATGGAGCAACTAGGTAGAAATTAGGGCAAGCTTTGATTTTTCATTTAGAAGAAAAATTTTCTTCTGGGAAATAAATTGGAATTATTAGATGAGACTCTCTATAGTGTTTATTATAGTCTAGGTCCTTGACAGGAAATTATTTTGAATAAAGTAAAGAATATTTTTAAAGGAAAGAATTGTTGAGTGATCAAGATGTAAACTTTTCAGTGATGAAAGATGTGCTGTGTGCTCATTAGAATTGCTCCATTTGATAGCTCACTCTTCCTGCTATTTCCTGACATTGCATTTCTGGTACTCAGGAGACTCAATCTTTGATAATTGTGAAGGGTTAATGCAGGAGTCTGATGGGGCCACTACATCAGTACTGAAGACGTGGTACATGAAGTAATGACATTGCCAGAACTAAATGGAAGGCATTAGCATGGAGAAGAAAAGTTAACCCTTAATATATTTAATTTTTAAAATGAGATTACAATAACATTGCAACAGGCATTTTACATAATTGAGTAATAAGTAAGATAGCTTCATTTGCATTGTATTGTTCCTAATCTGAAGAAATAGGGATCTGCCCCTTTAATGAAACACTGTTTACCTATCTCTTCTAGTAGGCGTGGCTTAGGAACCTGTAGAGTGAGGTATAACTTCCAATTCTGCATTCTGACCTGCCACTTGGAAAGAATGCTCATACTACAAACCAGGAAGTGACAAATAATGTGCTTTAAACGACAATACAACTTGTCTTTTTAAGGAAAAGCTTCTCATAACAAAGCTAGAAGATGGAGGCAGTGATTTTACATGGTTGTCATTAAATGTTTGGAACTCTGCTGTGGGAGAAAGACTTTGCAGCGTACTTAGAATACAAAGCTTTCTGGTCCAGAAATTGATCTCCTGACTTTTGAGCCTTATCTGGTTACTGCTTGGTTCATGTTATTTTGTTAAAGTACTTACTCTGCAGCTGAACCGGGAGACTCTCCGTTGTTTGCAGGTAGGTGGTCAGCCTTTGTTTAAAATTGAGGTTGTGTTTTAAGGTTACTCAACCCTGATTCTGCTGCTGATTAATGAAATAACCATGAATCTCGGTAGAAAGTATGTTTGAATGTTTGAATGTCCAGCATGGCTTTCAATCACCATATTTTTGTGACTTCTGGTCAACTTTGAAGAAAATGTCATTTTTAACAAATTAGCAAGTCTATAAGCTGGTGAGTTGTGAGTTCTGTTTTGTTTTCCATTAACCTTTTATATATATATATTTTTAAAATTAATAGATTAAAAATATATTGAAATTACAAATTACCCTGCTATTAACTTCCTGATAGTATTGGATAATATATTTAAATCACTTATTTATGTAGTCAAATAAAATTGAATTTTTGTTGTTAACATTTTACTTATAAGTTTTATTACTTTCACTCTTAGGAAGCTGAATATTTATCATTTGTTTATCTACTTGCTTTAATCTCTTTTGGTGTCATTTAATATCTATTATTTCAGAAGAGTTTTTATAAGAGGTTAATATTCCACAAGTACTATATTGAAATATTGCTTGTTTCTCTTTATAATGTTAACCATCTATTTATGACACTACAAGTATTTCAAAGATAATGTCTTTAGGAGAGTGGGCTAATTTTTAATATGAACTAACTGCTGTTGCGAAAAAAAAGTAAAAAATGGCTCTTCTGGAGTGGAAGTAAAAAAAAAAAATGTGTGGGGTACTTTTAAGATCAAGGACAGTGGTTCCTTAACTTTCTCTACCACCAGTGATCCTTTTAATTTTTTTCTATGGACACTATACTTCAAAAGACTTTTTGTTCACCAAATAAATGGTGTATATTAAATAATAAAATGTTAGAACATTATTGTTTATTAGTCATACATTATTTCCAATGAGAGTTTATTATGTCTGACATAACCACTTTAGGTTAATATAATTCAGCCCCAAACAAAGAGGCCTGACATTTTACTTAGCTTGAATAATTTCATTGTAGGTAACCGTTTGGATATTTTTGACTTCTGAAATATTGATAATATTTTCTAATTTTCATCAACTACTCTTGTGGAATCCTAGTAGTCTAGGCACGGCAAATTGGGAACTATTGGTCTAAAGTGCAGAAATTTTGTTCTTAATTTCTTTGAGGTTCCACGAAATGTAATGAAGGTTATCAAGTGTAACGTAACAAACAAAGATACCATAGCTTCTAGACAGAGAGAAGAAACAAGGAGAAAGAAAAAAAAAAAGAAAGTGGTATTTGTCATAGGGAATATCTGGGAGGAATTCAAGGCATCTGTATGTTTTGGCCCCATTAAAAATATACTTATTCCTACTTTTCCCAACTTAAAATTTTTATTCCACTTGGGCTGATAAACTATTAACTGATATTACTTTGGTTCTTCATGTATTAGTTATATATTTGTATGTTGGTTTTCCTTGCCAAGAGTTTTCTCATTTCTCCATTTTCTCTCTTCATGTTCTTTTCTCAGCTCAGCTGAAGACCCTTCTCTTGTCTGAGCACCTAACCCATGTAGTATTTACTACAGTGTTAAGTACATATTAACATTACTAGAGGCCTGATGGGCAAAATTCGTGCAAGAGTAGGCCTTCCTTCCCCCGGCTGCCAGCACCGGCTTCACTCTGGCACCTGGGACCCAGGCTTCCCTCGCAGCCCGGCTTTGTCCAGAAGGATGTCCAGTCTAATTAGCATATTACACTTTTATTATTATAGATAGTTTGTCATATTTAATTTACTTATAAGTCTTCTATGTTTCTTCAACTATACTGTAAATTGTTTGAGAGCATTTTATCCTCCTTAGCATCTAGTGCAGGGGTACACATTTGATAACTTCTAAGTAATTACCCATTGAATGGATGAGAGAAAGAATCTTGCCAATGGTTGCTTCAAGTATTACGCTGCCTCCTTCTCCCTTGCTTAATCATGTGATTACCATCAGTAATGTTTCTAGAAATGAGACCATTGGTTATTATACTGTTATTGTTTTTGTTTTACTGTGTAATGTGAGTTTTTTGTATTAGATGATTTTAACACTGATATGTGTTAAAGAATGAGCTGGGCTTTATTATAAATAAATCAAACAAAATATTCTTAATTTCAACCTATTGCATTTTGTGTTTTAGGAAGATATAATTTAAAGTCTACTGCTATGTAAGGTTTTTAAAGTGGTTGAAATATTCGGATATATTATGGGTTAAGAGGATGGGTTCTGTTCGATGATTAGAACTCTGAATGGTGATCCAGGGTCATGGTAGACTGGTTGGATTGCAGAATTTAAACTGCAGGTTAGTAATTGCCAGAAACCATGAACACATTGTTTTCTAAAAAGAAAATTTCAAACATCTTTCCATTTACAGTAGTTATTGTATTACATACTTTAAAATTGTTACTTTATTTATTCCCAGTATCGCCTCTACCAGATAAATTCTGTTAACCCATATTTTTTATAGAAACAGAAAACTGACATCTATAAAGGTCAAAAACTATCAAAGTCATATATCTAGTAGCTGCACATCAGGTCATTTTGACTTCAGAATTCATGTTTGAATTACTATATTACACAATCTTACATTTTCCGATATGTAGTATAATTTTTCTGTCCTTTTAGAGCTTGACCAGACAGGAATTCTGGCAGCTGCTCCAGCAGAACTATGGAGCTGAGCTAGGCTTAAATGCTGAAGAGATGGAAAACTTGTCCGTGTCGATTGAGGATAATGTGCAGCCAAGGTACAGCAATGTTTTGAAATGTCAAGATTTCTTAATCATTAATCAAAGCGGAATTATTTTAAACTTTACTAATTCAGAATTTCTGTTTACTCGCCCTGGGTGAAATTTGCCTTCGTTCTCTAGTAGAATGGAATGAGTGGTGAGGACAGTGAATAGTTTACTGAATTGGTAAGCAAACACAAAACATACAAGGAAATATGTCTTTGTAACTGTGTCACCTAGGATTTGCTTAAACTATGATTTTAGTAAACTTTTTTATTAAGAATCTGGAGAAGTACTTAGTGAAATCTCTGTGCTTATAGGTAACAGGAAAGTAAATTAACTGGTAGGTATTTTGAGGGATAAAAAGATAACCACAACTTTTCCTCAAGGATAACCTAGCATAAAAAAAAAAGAGGATAACCTAGCATAGTGCTTGAGATGTAGTTGGCACTCAACAAATATAGAATGCATTAAGTAAGGGAGCTTACAGTACTGTGGGGAATGCAAATAATTATAACACAAGGTTGAAAATGATAAGGGCCAAGAGGAGTAATAGATCATGTGATAAAGAAATTCAGAGTAGAGAGAGATTAATTTTGACTGATGGGAATTCATTTGGAAGAGTGGGCATTTTTATTAACTTGTAGAAGTAAAAATGCATTTTGTGTAATGATAATTGAGGTCATAGCAATAAAAACAACTGAGTATAATACATTAAAATTCTAAAGCAAACATTATGTTAAGTGAAAGAAGACAGTCACAAATGACCATACTGTATGATTCCATTTATATGAAATTGAGCCTAGAATAATTAAATCCATAGAGACAGAAAGTAGATTTGTAGTTGCCAGGGGCTGGGAGGAAGGGAAAATGGGAGTGACTCTGATGGGTACAAGGTTTCTTTTTGGGGTGATGAAAATGCTCTAAAATTAGATAGTGGTGATGGCTGCACAACCCTGTAAACCACTGTATTGTATGATTTTAAATATGGTACATTTTATGGTAAGTGAATTACAACAATAAAAATGTTATTTTAAAAATTCTATAGCAAATAAATCTTAAAATGGAAATCTTTCCAAAGCCTTGATTTTCACTCCATCTAGGGTTCTAGTTGTGCTGATCCTATTTATAGGGTTTCAGTTAAGCATAAATATTTTACAGTCTTTTTTACATGGTTACACATGCATGTTTTATTATTTTTCTGTAATATTAATTTTTTTTTTTTGGCTCCAGTTAACGTGTCCCTGTTGACTCAGAGTTCCAGAGACCCAAAAACTGTAATTTAGATAACATGCTTAAGTCTGACCAGGTTCCTCATTCCAGACCCGAGGGCTCTAGATAATGTGTTTCTGTCAATTCAGTGATTCAGAGACCCAACTGTAATTTAGGTAACATGCTGCTTCTGCTTCTGTAAACTGCTTTTTGGAAATCAGTTTCCTCATTTCAGACCTTGGGATGTAATCAATACCTTTGTGATCTTTGCCTATATAAGTGTTTGCAACCATCTTACTACTATGAAATTTGGGGAATGGCCCCTCATAGTCCCAGATTGCAATAATTGTGACTCTTTAATTCGAAAAAAAATTTTTTTTTCGATTGTACTGCTCTCCTTGTCAAGTTTATTAGCTTCTTTCAGTTACTGGAGTTGGGTAGAAAAGCAATTGATAACAATGGAAAGAGCCTTAGATGGTGGTAAAGAAGATCTGGATCCTACTCTGGACTCTGCCACCAAGTAGCTGAGCAACCTCAAGCAAATCACTTAGCTTTTCTGATCCTCAGTTTTTTCATCTGTGAAGTGGGGCAGTTAAACTAGATGATCTCCAAGGTCCCTGACAACTCAAAACATTTATGGTCTTTGAAGAAAGAAAGAATAAATAATTTTTGACCAGCTGCTATATATACTCTAAGGTGCAAGTTCTTGAAGTCAGCAGAAAAGTTGCTGTTTTCTTGGTGATTGAGTGCTTTCTAAGAAAGATGTGGCAGGATCCTCATTCCCTTTTCTGCTCCTTTTCCCATTCTTCCAGTCTCTGAAAGAAGCATATCTGTCTCAGATGTTTATTTCCTCAGCTTTTCCATCTCCTTTCTCTTCATTTTCAACCTCTCCTTCACTCTCTGTTCTCTTTCTATATTTCACAACTCAACTCCATTAAAATCCTGAAGTTCAGACACTCAGGTAGTGGGCTAGTCTCAAGGAGCCATTTTTTCTTGCTCAGTTCCCTTAGAGCCCGGCCATTCTGCGGGGCCAAAGGTGACTTGGTAGCAGACCTCAGTGTTATTTGGAAGGAGGAGGATAGAGTTTAAAGGCCCTTTGGCGTTCCTGTTCCTTCCTCAGGATAATATGGCTTCACATGTCAGGCTGTTTATTTTAGAAGAGCTTTAAGTCTATACAATGATTACACGGGAGTAATAATTTCTCAGGAAGGTTGAGTGCTGGAGATTAGATCCGTTGTGTGCCTTTTGTATTTAATAGACTTCCCTTTCTCTTGGCTCCCTGAGAGAGGAAAAGCAGGTCCCAGGACATTTAGTGTAGTCTTGTCCCGGTGACCATTTGAAAGCTGCTCCTTAAACCTTGTTCTTAGGAATAAGACGAGCAAGAAGGGGATATGGATTAATGGGCTCTGGGCTCAGACCTAAGGAGCTTCCACTGCTGGGGAGGATCCACCATCTCAGGGACTGAGTCAGAAGGAAGGATATCAAACTGCCTCTGGTGCTGACTGGCATCCACCGTGTACCTTTTGGAGCTTTGTGGTTGTTCACAACTGACATGCAAACAAGCAATAATTATTTTATTGCTGTTACGGCCACCTATACTTGGTTAATTTTTTAATGGTTTCTGAAATTTATAAAATCTCACGTGAGCATTATCTTATTTTCAGATATAAAGCCAATTTGCATGTGATTTAAGAAGATAGCTGTGTTATAAATAGAGGCTTATTTGTTACATTACAAAAAACCATTTTTTTCAAAGTGCTTTATAATAGAAAAGGCCCTCAGAGAGGAGCCAAAATCACATATCTGTGTGGCAGTGACCTTGTGTATATTTCCATAATGATGTATGTGTTTCTTACAGAAGTCCTGAAAGAAGCAACTTGGATGACTGTGGGGAGAGAGATGAAAAATTATCCAAGTCAATCAGTTTTATCCCTGAATCAATTAATCGGACTTCAGAAACAGAGTCAATCGATGGAACTCTATCAAAAGCGGTTAGTGTGTGATACCCCTTTAAAAATATATTTGATGCTGCCATGTGTTAATCATGATATAAGGTAAAATGAAAATACAGTATACAAAATATTTAAAACTTAAGATGTCAGGTTGCTCCTTTGTTTTAGGAGTGTTAAGTGAGTAAGTAGCAGAGGTTGTATACATACGTGGTTCTGTTCAGAGCTGGATATGGTGCAGAGCTATCAGACAGAGCACCAGTCTAAGAGGGGGTAGACATCACTAAAAATATAATAAGATGCCCAGGCCAGTGTAGCTCAGTGGTTGAGTGTTGACCCATGCACCAGGAGGTCATTATTTGATTCCTGGTCAGGGCACTTGCCCAGACTGCAGGCTTGATCTCCAATGGAGGGTGTGTAGGAGGCAGCCAATCAATGATTCTCTGTCATCATTGATGTTTCTGTCTCTCTCTCCCTCTCTTTTCCTCTCTGAAATCAATGGAAATATACTTTAAAAATATAATAAGACGGAGCAAGTCATAGCAGAATTTTCCCCAGAGTAGGTAGTGTGTGTGGTAGTCTGTTCTGAAGGGGGATGAGAGCCCTGAGCAGCATGCTTGCATAACAGGAGACGCTTCTTAAGTTGACTGCTAAAGCAGGCACATCCAGCTAACCACTGGCTTTCGAGTTAGTTAGTTCCTCCCTTAATTTTTTTCAAGCATCGTTATAAGCCCATTGATTTTTCCATGAGCTTCTATCACTTGGAGTCATTATTACTTTCAATACTCAGTTTGTCCCTTCTGAGTCCCTTCAGATTGGCTCCTTTGTCCTTTTTAAATGATGGATGATTTCTGATGGCTTCCTTTCTTTCTGGTACAAGAACATGTCCCAGGCACATTTTGTATAATTTCGGTCTCAGACTTAATATTAGCCATTTTCCTAATGAGCTATATAGCTCTTAGTGAAGAATGGTGTTGAGAGACCACATTCTGAGTGCTAAGATTGTGCCTACCCTAGAGCTTTTATTCTGATTGGAACTGCAAGTTCGGGCCTAAAGCGGAATTGCTTGGTTTGGACCAGAGCATTGGCTGCAAATCCTACCTCTGCCGTTTGCTGTATGACTTTAAATAAGTTAACTTAATTACTTAACCTTCCTCTGCTTTTGTTTTCTCAACTTCTTGATGATGAGGACAGTGACATCCCATGGGGCTATTTATAAGGATTGAATGAGTTACTATATGGGAAAGTGCTTTGAGCAGTCCCTGGCACACATTAAGTGTTCAGTAACCATAAGGTGGGATAATTGAAGGTGAATCTGTGTGTGGCCAGCAATGGACCTTTTCTACCTTCTCCCATGGAGCTCCCAGCGTCTCCTGTGAATAAATGTTAGGAAAACATTGAAACAGACTGTACTTATGTGAAAGCCCACCAAGGCATCAGCTAGTTTCAGGCACCTGTCATGCATCTCTCTTGGTCTGATTTTGTGTTGAGGGTTTCTTGCAAAACTGACCCACCTGGAGTCCCTGAGAAACTTCCTACTGGTATAAGCAAGGGCTTCTGGATGCTGCTTTCTCTGTGTTTTCACTGAGAAGACCAAACCACTCAATTTTCGGGAGGTAACAGGACAGGGGATCTCTTGGAGTCTCCTCATCCTTTTACAAAAGTCTGACTTTGAGGACTGGGTTCTCAGAACTACCAATCTTACTTGAGTCTTTCCTACTGCCCCCTTTATAAGCTGTAGCTGCTCTTGGAAGAGTTAACCCCTTGGTTCTTCTAGTTTTATCCCTAAAGGAAGTCATATTTTCTCTAGTGAAAGGGAATGGAATGCAGAGAAATAATTTAATGTTTTAAGGTTGATCATACATTCATTGATGTTATTTAGATGTTTTCAGGTTATGGAATACAAGTAATATAGAAGCTCAGTGCTTTTTTACCTTTTGCATTCAAGAGCAGTATTGTGAGATTCTCAGATTTCAACAAATATCATGTCACTTTATTTCATTTTTACTGCCAACAAAATTAGAAGTAACAAAAAGTCAGAAATAACATTTTTCCAAGTTATAAAATTAATACTCTATAAAAATTCAGGAAATTAGAAAAGTGTATAAAGAAATAAATTGTCCAGATGCCAACTTCTCAAAAATAGTGACTATTACTTTTCCTACAAATATCTATTTATATTATTTATAATAGGAGCTGTATCTTAATTAGTGACAACAGAAGAAATATGTGTGGAAACTTACTCTACCTAGCATCTGTTACAGACACTCTGGGTTAGCTAAATAAGCGTATTGTTTTGCAGTGTGGGACTCCCGAATAAACTAAGTCTTGATTCTAGCAGTAGCCTCTGCTTAAAGAATCAGTCCTCTGACTAGGATAGGCTAATCCTTTATTAAATTGTGTCCTGAGTCGCCGTAGTTATTCTGCTTTCTGAGTGGCCAATGGAGCCTGTGTCTCATGGGCATGAAGTGTAAGGATTGTATCTGTGTGATTTGCTTTCTATCATCTGCTTACACACAGACAATGCAAGGAAGTACTTTGCTGTATACTTTATTTTTTTTACACTGTTTTATTAAGCCTAATTATAACATTATTCTACTTGAATACCAATATAGCAATAGCATTCATACTTTAGTGCCTAATATTTAATTTTTATAGAAATGATATATCTTTATTAAACTACCTCCTGAAAATATAGATAGCATCATATATTGGATATATTTTAATGCCCAATCCCTTAGTCCCTTAACAGCAAAGACAACTGTGTTATGAGTTTGCAGTGAAATTAATCTTCCCTTTTAAGCCTCTCTCACCTATTGTACTCTTATGTGACTTTTATCTCTCTATTTTCTTTCTCTTTCCCCTTTAGTTACTGGTCTTGAGAGATGGGTGAGTTTTCTTCTTTGAGATGATGGGGCAGGTATTGCCTGGGGACACGAACTGGGTTTTACCCCTCTCCCTTGTCCACCCCATAGAACCGAATGTTCCATTATTTTGTCCTCTGCCCCCTTTCCCTTTTGCATAAGTGATTCACATGATGTTACCTCTGTGCGAGTTATTTATATGATGTTCTTCATAAATTTATTGTTTGTTACTGCTTAAGAAGGTGACTTTACAATGATATATATTATTTGCCAGTGTTTTTTAGACTGAATTGGAAATATGATGCAAACATAACAAACACATTTTTCAAAGTGTCCTTATTATTAAAGACTTCTCTGTGAAATCTAAGCCTATAATATATATATATTTTTAAACTGGATTGTTTGCCTTTTAGGAGTTAGGGAAAGAGGAAGCTCAAAGTGAGAAACAGATGAAAAAGAGTCCTTCACTAACTTCAGAAAAGAGGTTAAGCAGAGTACCATCAAAATCACTGGACTTGAATAAAAATGAGTATCTTTCTCTGGACAAAAGCAGCACTTCAGATTCTGTTGATGAAGGTAAAGAATTTCTTATAAATTTTAATATCATTTCAATTATATCTTTTAATGTTAATCTTTGTATTAGGTGTGTGCAGATTGAGAATTTAGTTGCATTAGGTACAGTCTCACTCTACAAAGAACCAAAAAAGGAAGGAAGTTAACAGAATATAGGGTGAAGAGGCTGCTAAACCTAACTCATCTTCACTTTCCAGAAGCCGAAGTTGAAAATCTCCATCACATTTAGCTTTTTAAAATCCCAAGCCTTCAGTCAATGGAGATGGAGTAGCAGTAGAAAGTAAATCTCAATAAAAATCTGTTACATTATAATTATACTTTCTTTTAACCACCAAAAATGAGGGGGGGGGGAGAGGGAGAGGGAGAGGGAGGTGGAAGTAGAGAATAAATATAAAAAGCAGTTGCTTAAAGGAACGATAACAAATCATGTCCTCTCTGCTTTCTCTAAGTTAGTATCAATAACTTGGGCTTGTCATACTTATTAAGTGGGCATTTTAAGGATTTAAAAAACAACTGTAAGATTATTGACATTGAAGCCAGTGGAGTAGGAAAGCATTGGGGAAGGTTCTGGGTAGTGATTGCTTTCAAGTTGAGGAACAGGAACAATGCCTGGGTTTCTCCAGACCCGCTTTCCTACTAGCAGTGCTCAGAATAGTACCTGGGACATTGCCGTGGTTTGGATCTGTAGGACATACGAATGTGCTAGTCTAGTTGCTGTTTAGGTGAGACCTGGTTTGAGAACCCCTGAAATCTTTTACTATCATGAAAACCAAATCCATGAAAATCCACACTAAATCCCAGTCAAATCTAAATCCAATCCAAATTAAATCCAAATCTAAAGTCAAATCTAAATTCAACCAAACCAAGGCCAAGTCCATGAAAACCCAATCCAAATCAGGTTAGACCTTGGTTTGGGAACCCTGAAGTATCTTTAATAAAAGATACTGCTCTTAAAAACATAGGTAAAAATCCACTGTTTCCTAGAAAGTGCAGGCTGTGCTAAGAAGACAGTTGTTGAGTTCTTTTTGAAAAGATAGTTGAGAGGAAGTATTTTAAAGACATCCAGCCCCTAAATGATGGGATGCCTGGTGTTCTTACCTTTCATGCTTTGGTAGACAGCGGGTGTGAATTAGTTATCCCCTGCCTGGCTGAACCTCTGACTTTAGGAAGATCTACTCTGGCACCCAGTGGCCAGATGGGTAAGTGACACCAAAACAAGGATTCTTTTTCCTTTTCACGTGCTCTTTGTAACAACAGTGCTTCAAAAGTCGTTTCCTTACTGAGCTCCTATAAAATTAAGATTAATGATAAGTTACATAAAGGATACCACTACAACTCATATACACTGCGTTCATATTTAGAAATAAAGAAAGAATAACAGTGGCATGGTTGCTGTATTGCATGTGAGCCCTGATCACATTTTGCAACTTGCTGGCACCCATTTAAAGATACCATTGGGCTTCTCTGCAGCAAGGCCTTCCATGCAACATTCGGCCTCTGTTTGTGCAGGTTTTCTTTAACGTGTATGGGATAACTTTTTAATTAGATTATCATTTGCCAGCAAATCAAGTACTGCTATTGCTTTCCCTAAGCAGGTTCCAAAATCTTGGGCTTATCAAATGTATTATGTGGGTTTTAGAATGAATCTATTTTTTTTTCTTTGTTTGTTTCTGAAAGTTGTGAAGTTATGAAGACTCTTGGAGTCCATGAACTGGGGAGACGATGGGAAAGGTCAAAAGGAGTAAACCATCCCAGGAAATTTGGAAATACGTGTGGGGATTTAGAGGGAGCTAGGGAGATGGCAGATTAAATCAAGCCTCACTTTATTTAAAATGATAGTTTTTTTAAAAAAATCTATTCTGAGCAGGTTGAGTGAGAAAATGAGAGGATTTCTTTTCTACCACATATATCCTATACTCCTTGGGAAGGAGGCACTGGACTGTTTTAATATAGAGGTTCCTTCTAGGCCCATGTAAACTTAAGAGGAATCAACAAAGCAGAGCATCATAAACCACCTTCCGAGGGGCCTGAAATACTTCCAGCACAGTCCCCTTGCTGTGAGTTCACTGGAGCCCCGCTAGGGAGAGCCTGGAATCTGCTGCGACTGGCTTCTCTTTCAAAGCTCTTACTCTGCACTAGGAAATTTAGACCCCACCAAGAGTGAAGGTTCCCTTTTTGGGGATATTCCTGTACATCCGGAAGCCGGTTCGGGGCTTTCAGCTGCTGAACAAAAGGCTAGCTAGGCATTGTGTTTTAATCTGTTAAACCATATCAGTACATTAAAACTTAGATATATAATAATTCGCAGACAAAGCTACAGAACTTTGTTTCTTTAGAGGGTTGTTGCTGATAGACTTTCCTAGCTCACTATTTGCCCACTTTTGGGGAGGAGTTCAAACCATCTGAGAAGCTGCTGGGAGTTTCCTGGCAAATGAAAGTGAGTGGACACCATGTAATGTATCCACATCCACAAGTACTAGGAGATTATGGCTGTGTTTTCAAGGTTCTAATATTTCTGTTGCTTTCAGGATTTGCTTCTTCCACATGCCCTGCTCTGTCATGCCAGGGGTAGTCTGTGAAGCATCTGCCCAGGAGGTGGAGCCTTGAGTGGGAGCAGACAAACTAGCTCATGGCCTGAGACACCTGCGCTGTGTCATGTGATAGAAGTTAAATTTAGTTTTGTATAGCGGAGGCTTCCCTAACCAAAGTGACTTATGCCGAGAATGGAAACTAAGGCAAAGATTAAGTGGGGGGAGGAGCGCATAAAAATAGCAAAATTGGAATCCATGGTCTACAGCTGACAGAACAAGATGAGTTAGAGGCAAAGCCATGCAAAGAGAAACAGGAATCAGAATATCGAGTGATGCTTATTAATTAATAAAGGTGAGGACAAGTATACCTCTGGGGAAAGCCAAAGAAAAAGCCATGACATAGTCTAGCATGTCAGGCAAGCAGCTTAACGGGGTAACCCTGACACCGTTACCAGAGTTAGGTTTTTGAACAACACTATCAAATTAAACGTGGCTTTTCAGGTGTAAAGAAAGCCCTCAAACTGAGTCAAGAAGACGCAGGTCACCAGTTTTTAGAAAATGAAAGAAGATATAACAAACTGTGTCCTCAGTCCCTCAGTGAAGCTCCGAGTCACTTGCTTTTCTTGCATGCCTACTTTCATGCTCCTTCAACACACTGTCAGCATGTTCCAGTTTTATTCATGTCCATGTCCTTTTCCGATCTATCTGTTCCACTTTCCCCACCATTTCCACTGGCCACTTTCAAACTGGTATGTTGAAGTGATAGCTCTTCTTCATTGGAAATGGTGACCTGCTGCGACGTTGAGCAGTGCTCCTTTCCCCATTTAAATAGCAGCTGCCAGCTCAGGAGGTCACAGCAATGCTAATGGTGATGTTACTTGGATAGGAGGCTCTAAAATACCATGAATTTCATACATAAACTAGAGGCCTAGTGCATGAAATTTTGTGCACGGGGCGTCCCTCAGCCCGGCCTGTGCCCTCTTGCAGTCTGGGACCCCTCACTCCTTACCACCCACCTGCAATGGAGGCAGGAGAGGCTCCTGCCACTGCCGCTGCACTCACCAACTGTGAGCCCAGCTTCTGGCTTAGCGGCGCTCCCTCTGTGGGAGCGCACTGACCACCAGGGGGCAGCTCCTGCGTTGAACATCTTCCCCCTGGTGGTCAGTGTGCATCATAGCAACCGGTAGTTCCTGCTGTTCAATCAATTTGCATATTAGGGTTTTATTATATAGGATAACCCCAGGTGGAAATAGTTGATTTCATGTACTTACTTCTTCATACAAATTTACATACCAGAGGTATTATTGTTAATTTCCTTTAGTGATACAACAGATTCTGTTTTTATCATTTATGATACAGAGCAATTTATCTCATAAGGGAGCTTAAATGAAATACGAAAATATTATATTGAAATGCCTATATGAGAGGGATTTGTTTCCTTCTTAAATGTGAACAAGAACTTTACTTGTGAAAAATTATAGCTCCAGGGCTCCTCAGAGAAATGGCTGCTTCTAGGGCTGGGATGGGGAGTATATATAATGAGCCTGGAGTGTCTCGTAGTGCCAGAAAATAAAGTACCTAAAATAAAAGGGAGGCACGACCAAGGGACACAGGAGTCCACGTGAAAGAGCTCCTGATGGCCACATAAAAAAGTTGGAGCAACAAAATAAATAATTCTCATGGACTAGAGAATAGAGTAAGTTCACACCAATATAAATGATTGAATAAATACATAATGGAGGAGAAAACACAAATCTCCCGCACAGAGTTCCAAATAATGTATGTAGATACTCCCCTTCCAGGAGGTGGAGGGTAATTCTCTCCTTGAGTGTGGGCTGAACGTAGTGACTCATTCCTAACAAATCGACTGTTGGAGGGGAAATATGGTAGCTCTGCAATGGAGAAACCTGCCAGACACAACCTTAAACAAGCGATCAAGGTTAGCATCATCACAAATCATGTTGACATGTCTTCCCCCACCTCCTCAGTTTGATGTGGAGGGCACTTCACCTTTGTGGTGTTCTTTCCCCAAATCCACAGCCCTGGTCTAATCATGAGGAACCCTCATGAGCCCAGAGTGAGTGACATGCTATAAAACATCTCACCAGTGCTCTTCAAATGTGTTAAGGCCATAAAAAAAAAAGGCAGGAGGAGGGACTGTCATAGATTGGAGGAGATTAATGAGATATAACAAGTAAATGCAACATGGTATTTTGGATTGGATCCTAGTTCAGAAAAGGACATTATTGACTGGGGGTGGGGGGGAGAGTATTAAAGCCTAGTTTAGTTAATTGTACATCTATAATTACTTAAAAATAAGATGATTAAAAGTATGGTTGCAAATTCAGAGTTCTATAAATAAAAATAAATCCTAAGATATTTTTAGTGTTTTCAATAGCCACTAAACAAATTTACATACCAGAGGTATTATTAATTTTCTTTAGTGATATCACAAATTCTAAATTTGTTCAATCAAAAGTAGTTATTTCATACTCATTGTCAAGCATTATGTCAAGCACATAATGTACATTGGTGTTTAAAGTCAACATGGTCCCTACTCACATGGAACTTAGAGTTCAATGCAGGAGAGAGACAATAGGCAAGTCAATAAGCCAACAAAAATATAATTACAAGTTGGGATAAGTTCTGTGAAGAAATGAGCTGGATCAAGAGAATCACCTGTACTTACTTGTATTCTTTGTGAATATCTGAATTATTTTTACAATGAACATATATTACTTCAATGTCAGAAGGGCTATTTATCAAGCCTAATTGGGAAGCTGCCTCACAAAATCTTAGCAAGTTGCCTAGTTTCAGTGATTCATTTCTATGCAGAAGGAGCCATTATTTGAAATTGCAGTGGAGAGCTTTTGCCTACAAGACTAAGTCAATATTTACTTGATATCTCTAAGTTCTGTGCATCTATAGCAAAGTAGGGAGACACAAATCATTTAATGATGGAGAAAAAGCAATAGTTGGGATGAAGACAGAGCTAGAAAAGGTTTTCTGATTTTTAGACCAGTCTTTTACTTTCCCAAACTGCTTCCTGTGGTGTAATACTGGCGGATGCTCTACACAGACAATTCTTAGAACTTGATTTCTGAAATACAGGGAGTTTTGGGCACAGTTTCCATTTTGTATTGAGGGGGCATAATCCTTGAAATAATAAATAACCCCAGTCCTGAAATCGTTAAAATTACATATTGGATTGCTTGACTCTATTTCCCTTACTTTACCAGGCTCCTATGCCTAGCTGTCTTTTCTTTCTGATTATTCTAAGTTAAACTCCTGGAAGTATAAATAGAGGTTAAGTTTGTGTGTTTTGGAGCTGTAGTGATTTCCAGTTCCAATTCAGCCACTCCCTAACTGTGGAGCTTTGGCGATCGCTCCGTGCCTCAGTTTGCTCATCTGTGCCATGGAAACGATGACACCGCTTATCTCGCACGATTGCTGTGAGGATGAGTGAATATTTGTAAGGTGCTTAGCACCATGTATGGCATATAGTAAGTGCCACAGTAGCATGGGCTATTTTATACAATGTTCCCTAGGACTATGAGGAGAGGTGAGCAGATACTGCTTCTTTAATTGTGGCCAGTTTTCAACCTCATTATCATTATTAGGTTCCCAGAAAAAAATGTAATATTTCATTGGACATTATTTAGCTTTGAAGCATACTTTTCAGAAGGATTTCTTCTTTTAATGTGTGGCATTAAGAATAGGATGTGAATACAGTGTTACCTGACTTGGGGGAGTCAGCTCTGTGAGTGAGTCGTTAGTGAGTGAATTAGTGCAGCAGGTACTAGAGCCATTCACACTTTATATGTTTGCTGACTGCATGAGCGCTCAGAAATGCGGCCTGCTAAGTGTGGTGGTATATACTGCTCCACGCATCTCAGTTTTGCCCTTGAAACCTTTGAAATATTCTTTTGAAGGATACATTATGGGAGTTTGATATCATTCAAAGTTAAATATTTCTCTATCTTTTGGGTATTGACAATTGAAATATTGATCATTATAGTTTAATTAACTATATACTCTTATGTATAGTTATACATCATGCATACGTATGTACACCAATTTAGAGTTTTTAATAGTGCCCTGAATGTGCTGATCACTGTAATCACATTTAAAAACTATTTTGTACCACAAATAAGCAAACAAAACCAAACCTTAAAATTACCTTTCCTTGGTTTCTTCTCTTATGGTTCTGTTTTTTTCCCCCCCACAGAAAATATTCCTGAGAAAGATCTTCGTGGAAGACTTTATATCAACCGCGTTTTTCACATCAATGCTGATAAAATGTTTGAATTGCTCTTCACCAGTTCACGATTTATGCAGAGATTTACCAATTCTAGAAATATAATAGGTTGGTTTTTGTGTTCTTATCTGACAAATTTGGAAATATTTTATTC
The DNA here is from genome assembly GCF_000147115.1 of Myotis lucifugus. Taxonomy (NCBI): domain Eukaryota; kingdom Metazoa; phylum Chordata; class Mammalia; order Chiroptera; family Vespertilionidae; genus Myotis; species Myotis lucifugus. The sequence continues at coordinate 3,611,196 of NW_005871185.1, forward strand.
TCTCTAGAAGGTTGAGCCTATATAAAGTGAAATTAGGTTCTCACATTACTATTGTGATATATAAACTAGTGTTTAAGTGTTTTGATTAAATTCACATATAAACAATAGTTGTCCAATTAGTCAGATCCTACCTAGGATTCCATTCAGACCCTTTGAAAACTAAAACTCTATTTATTTATTAATGTAGCAGTTCAGTTGAGTTGAACCCATTTTAAAGGGGTGATTGTGGAACAGCTGGATGCTAGTAGAGTGTAAATTGGTACAATCACTTTGCAATATGGTTTAGCAGAATCTACTAGAGCTGATCCTATACCTTCTCTCTGACTCAGCAATTCTACTACTAGGCATATATTTTTCAGAAATGGGTACATGTGTACCATGAATGACATGTACTATTATTCATAGTAGCATTATTTATAATGCCCCCAAACTCAAAAAAGCCCAAATATCCACCAGTTCTAGGCACAAAAAATAATTGTTTATTATTCATAGTAGAGTAGCAAAGCACTTTCTAACTGTTACTAGAGTCTTGTGATTATATAAAGAATTTCATAGTTTAAAAAAATCTATTATATCTTTGGAACCTATTTTGTATTTTCTTGCTATTCATATTTGCCTGTTGAACTTGACATTTCAGAAGAGTTGGATACATTATTTCTCTTAATTTTTTAAGATGAAGCCTGTTGATACCGCATTTTGAATCACAATTGTGTTTAGTGTTCTTCATCACTTCTGGCTTCAGTGTGGATGAATATATGTGCTATCTGGTGTTGTAAGTGGCTTTGGGAAGCAAAGGCTTCTGGCTAGTTCTAAATCTGAACTGTTATAGGCATATGGTTATTTAGACCTAGAATTACTCGGAAGGTTTTCTCCAAAAGAGAGAATGTGTTTATGATTGCACATCATTATGATGTCTTCTGAACTTGTTACCCGGTAATCAGTTATATTTCTTGATAATGGATTTCAAAGGCTTCTTTTGAAAAGTATTGTGGCCCTGGCTGGTGTGGCTCTGTGGGTTGGAACACTGTTCTGTGCACCAAAAGGTCTGCCTGTTTGAATCCCAGTCAGGGCACATGCCCAGGTTGTGGGTTTGATGCCTGGTTGGGGGGCATGTGGGAGGCAACCGATTGATGTTTCTCTCTCTCCCCCTCCGTCTCCCTTCCCCTCTCCAAAATCAATAGAAATATATGTTTTAAAATATTTTGAATATAATGAAAATGTTTTCATAGTCAATTTGTAGATTTAATCTAATCAGCACTAAAATGGCTACAACTGGATCTAATTATAATTTTTTTAATTAGGGAGCTTTTAAATTGGTTTTCTTTTAAGCCTTTGTTTATAGTTATATGACTACTTCTGTATTTCAAAGCTTAGTTTTGTCCTTTTATTCAACTTTTTAACTTTGAACAGATGTAAATCTTCAGAAAAATTTCATGAATAGTCTAATAAAATACGCATACCTATCACCTAGCTTCACCAATTTTTTTTTATTGTGATAAAGGTATGAAGATACCATTTTAAAGTATACAATTTAGTGGTATTAAATACATTAATATTGTTGTGCAGCCATCACCACCACCCAGCTCCAGAACTTTTTTCATTTTCCCAAACTGAAACTCTGTACCCATTAAACAATAATTATCCATTACCCCCTCCTCCCAACTCCTGATGATCACTATTCTGCTTTCTCTTTTAATTTGATGAGCTAGGTACTGCCTATAAATGGAATCATACTATATTTGTCTCTTTGTAACTTGCTTATTTCACTTACCATAATGTATTAAAGGTTTATCCACGTTTTATCATGTGTCATAACTTCATTCCTTTTAAAGGCTGAATAATATTCCATTGTATGTATATACCACATTTAGTTTATCCATTCATATATTGATGGAGTTCTGAACTGTTTCCACTTTGTGTAATCCTCACTTGAGGATATTTTTTCATTGCTTTTCAGAGAGAATGCAAGGGAGGGAGAGAGCGGGGAGAGAAATGGAGGGGGGAGAGAGAAAGAGGAAGAGAGGGAGAGAGAGAGAAAGAGAGGGGGAGAGAGAGGAAGAGAGAGAGAGAGAGGAAGAGAGAGAGAGAGAGAGAGAGAGAGAAGAGATGTGAGAGACACATTGACTAGTTGCCTCCTGCATGCGTCGGGAATAGGGGCGGGGAGTGAACCACAACCCAAGTAAGTGCCCTTGACTGGGAATCAAACCATGACCCCTTGGTGACCACACTGGCTAGGACTGTTTCCACTTTTTGGTTATTGTGAATAATGCTGCTGTGAACACTGATGTACAAATATCTGCTTGAGCCCATGCTTTCAATTCTTTTGGGTACATACCTAAAAGTGGAATTTCTGAATCATAAGGTAATTCTTTGTTTAATTTTTTGACTGTTTTTCATAGTGGCGACATCGTTTTACATTCCCACCAGCAATGCATAAAGATTGCAGTTTCTCTACATCCTCACCAAAATGTTATTTTCATTTTTTGTGTGATAATAGCCATCCTAATAGGTGTGAAGATTCACCAATTTTAAACCTTATTAATCAAAGGATTCTTAAAGTATTTGTTCTGAAATTCCTGATTTTTATTATTTCAACTCAATAAATTAAAATGGCTCTCTTGCCTTTTTTTTTGTATGCTGTTGCCATTTTTCTTAAAATTTCGTCCCATATTTTTATACCTTGAGCTTTACTCAGGTACTGGGGAACTTGACTTTTCCAAGATGTTGTGAGTTAGATGATGTCATGGCACATGAGACTCAGTAGGCTTGTTGGTAACATTGGTGAAAATACAAGTAGAAGGCACTTTTTGTTATCCTTGTTGATGGCTGCTTTGTTGAATAGTTTTAACAACAGCATTCAACAATATCTTTCAATTCTATTGCTGATTCACAATGGATTATTTGTATAATTTTTCTGAAACAGGCTGGCATATGACCAAAGTAACCTTGGAATAGCATTTTAGAATTTTACAGCTTTCATGTAAAGAAATAATTTGTATAGCAAATTCTGGATGATATATTCCATGGTTTGTGATGTTGCTTTTTTAATTCAGTTGTAAGATTCTTCCGTATACTCAGAAGGCAGCTTCAGGGTCCCTCTTTAAATCCCTAGACCTAGCTGTATGAAAGAAATAGAGTAAAATTGGGTAGATCATAATGCCTGGCTTCATTCCTCTGATGATAGGTAATGGGTTAACTAAAGGCTCTTATATCTTAGGATGCGGATGAATAGCAGCCAGACGACGAATTGCCCAAGTCCATTTGTGCTAACAGCATTAGATGATTGAGTCAGATCTTTGAATAGTTCCTGATGCTGTTACCTCTTACTAGTCTTTGGCTTGTAAGATGACCTTGCTGTATAGTGCTATATTCTAAAGATACATTCGGTTCAAAGTGTGTTTCTACTCACTGTGTTGTTGCTAAGCAAATAAAAGAGAATTTTGACGAAGGTCTTGCTATAAATACAGAGAGATTATCCTGCAGCGTGTGCTACATAGGCTACATAGTTATTTGTATTCCTTCACCCCCTCCTTATTTAAAGATTTCAGCAGCTAAGCCATTAACATTATATGACTTCTCACTGACATGATTTCTCCACAAGTTGGGATCCAGGCCACATTGTTGTATAAGGACACAAGGCTTTGTCTTAAATGATGGGAACGCTGAGTGTTTTTTGGTCTCTGTTTGATAAGGCTGGTGCTATCATTTCTTTTTGTAGATTATGGGGGAGTTATTTATTTTTAAATGTTTTTTATTGATGAGAGAGAGAGAGAGAGAGAGAGAGAGAGAGAGAGAGAGAGAGAGAAAGAAAGAAACATTGATGAGAAAGAGAAACACACTCCCTGCACACCCCCTCCTGGGGATCGAGCCCACAAACCTGAGCATGTGCCCTGACCGGGAATGGAATCAGCGACTTCTCGGTGCATGGGATGACACTTAACCACTGAGCAACACTGGCAAGGGCAGTAACTGGGGACTTTAAAAAGAAGCCTACAGATGAACCAACTTTTACTTTATCTTAGAAAGAAAAGTAAAAAAATGTATTAATAGACAACACTTACAGAGGAACCTCTGGCCCGTGGGCCATATAAGGCCCGTGAAATCATATGGTCTGGCCCTGCTAAGGCATTAGGGGTGAGTTAATTAAATGTTTGACCAAACATAGCAGGCTAATTTTTAAGTTGACAATTTTGTTTGGCCTCCAAATGATGTTATAAATATCAAATGGCCCTTGGCAGGAAAAAGGTTCCCCACACCTGATAGAAGTAAATAGATCTTACATGTCACATATAAGAAGAGTGCCTAACAATTACTTTTACTTTTGGACTGGTCAAAAATAAAATTTAAATAATTCAAAAACTACCTCTTTCATTCATTTCAAGTCATACCCTTCAGATTTCTAGAACTAACTCATTTATGCTTGCTGTGAATAGATGTAGTATCTACCCCTTGGAATGTGGAACCTGGAGGCAATCAACTGAGAACCATGACCTACACCATAATTCTTAATAATCCGCTCACTGGGAAGTGCACCACTGCCACAGAAAAGCAGGTATGTCCCCTCCACAGAAAAGCAGGTATGTCCCCTCATCAGTATTCCAGAAGAATCACACATGTGGGAAGAGAGAAAATGCCTTTCCCAGTCACCAGTTCACAAAACAATGTCAACAAATAAATGGCAAGAGGAAAAGGGAGCAGAAACTGTTATAGATTAAAAGAGACTTAAGAGGCATTTCAACCCAATCCTAATTCAAACAAACCACCTGTAAAGTCCTCATGAGATTTAAGAAATTGTTAACTTTTTGTCTGTAATGGTATTATAACTATATTTTAAAGGAAAGAATATTTATCTTTTAAAGAGACATAATGAAAAATTTATAAAGAGATAAACATATTTATGTGTTTACTAGAGGTCCGCTGCACGGATTCGTGCACTGGTGGGATTTGGCCAGCCTGCCCCATCAAGGCCAATCGGGCCGGGCCAGCTAGAGGAAGGGGACTCCGAGGTTGGCCCTGTCCCCCAATCAGGGTGGGGGGCCGATCGGGGCCGGGAGGAGGGAGGGGCCCTGGGCGGTTGGCGGGCTGGCCCCCCCCCCCCCGTTTGAACTATGGTTGAACTCCCAGTCAAGGGGACAATTTGCATATTACCCTTTTATTATATAGGATGGATGAAATTCTATTGATGTCTGGGATATCGTTTAAAAGTAACTAGCCAGGCAGAGGATGGTGTGTGTATGTGAGTGAGAGGGATTGTGGGACTGGGTATAGATGAAACAGGACTAGGCAGAGTTAATGTTGTTGAAGCTGGTTGATGAGCTTATGAGGGTTCATTATGCTTAATTTCTACTCTTGTGTATGTTTGAACCTTTTATTTTTATTTATTTTAAAAAATATATATTTTATTGATTTTTTACAGAGAGGAAGGGAGAGGAATAGAGAGTTAGAAACATCGATGAGAGAGAAACATCAATCAGTTGCCTCCTGCACACTCCCTACTGGGTATTTGCCTGCAACCAAGGTACATGCCCTTGACCGGAATCGAACCTGGGACGCTTGAGTCCGCAGGCCGATGCTCTATCCACTGAGCCAAACCGGTTAGGGCTGTTTGAACCTTTAAAAAAAATAGTGGGTTTTAAAAAAAACTCTAATGGCAGGGCTGGAGTGGCTCAGTTGGTTGAGTGTTGTCCTGTGCACCCGATTCCGTTCCCATGGGGTACATATAGGAGGCAACTGATCAATCTCTCTCTCTTTCTCTCTCTCTCTCTCTCTCTCTCTCTCTCTCTCTCTCTCTGTCAGCATGTCCTCAGGTGAGATTAAAATAATAATAATAATAATAATAATAATAAAATAAAAAGAACACTATTGGAATTTGATTTGCAGAATCATGCCAAGGGTTCGGGTCAAATAACTAGATGGCTGCTGTGACATGGGGAAGAGATGATAAGATATTTAATACCCCACTCAGTGCCAGCATGGCACTGTTTTATAGCAGAGCTTGTGTTTGGCCAGTTTGTGTTGAAGTATAGTGCATCTGTTGTGCAAATAGTTTGAAAATATCTGTTAACATCTGAACTAATTATGCTATTGTAGTTTTGTCCATCAGTGTTAAAAATGTCTTAAATTTTTTTTCAAAAGAATTTCAGACAATTAAGAAAAGTTTGGTATTTTGGTATGAGATTCTTTGATAACCTTAGAGAATAGGTATAAAAGGTATGATTGCAGTAAGAAATTTTTGGCCAGCAACCACTTCAACCTGTTTAGGAAAAGCAGTTTTTTGTTTGGTGGCCTGCTTTTTTGGTGAAGGGTGGTTTTATGAAACTTTGATGAATTTGGGGGTGGGGTCCTTAATTTGTTCAAACGATTTTTGAATTGTTTCCTAACAGGAACATTTAAAATTCTTTATAAACTATACATATTAAATATACATAAGAGATTATATGGCTGCTTTCGGAGAGGCAGCAAATACCATTTCGGCAGGCCCCTTCTTCTCAGTTCACAGACAGCACAGCCAACGTGGAGGCTCTTCTGGCTTTGTACATAGGCTTGGCATGTCTTTTGTAGTTTCTGAAAAAGAATTCTAATAT
>NW_005871186.1:0-11564 GCF_000147115.1 Myotis lucifugus
TTTGAAATGAATAAAACTAAAAAAAAAAGACCGTACCCTTTTATGTAATGATGTTTACTTTGAATTTATATTAGTTCACACAAACACTCCATCCATGCTTTTGTTCCGGCCCTCCGGTCCAGTTTAAGAACCCATTGTGGCCCTCGAGTCAAAAAGTTTGCCCACCCCTGGGTTAGCCCCTCCCCTGGAGTGGGAGCGGGCAGCAGCCACACCACCCAGGCCTGGCATTCCCGCTGCTCCTGCATGTCCTGCTCTGCCACCATCCGTCACTCAGCACCCTGGGCTTCCTGCTCAGGCCAGGCAGGGAGGCTGGGCCACCCGCGGCTGTCTCGCTCGGCCCTCAAGACAGGACGGCAAGGGGCCTGGGAGGGCTGGAGGGCACCGCACCGCACTCCAGTCCTGCTGTGGCTACCTCCTCCTCTGAGAAGCCACCTTTGCCTCCTGCGCTGGCCACACGGCGGGTACCGAACCACTCATGTGCCAGGGCAGCCCGAGTCTGCTCAGCACCGGCCCTGTTCCATCACCCTGACCTGGCCGCGGGTGAGCGAGACTGAGGGGAGACCGCAGCCCCAGCCTGCGCCCTTCTCCATCTCCTCCCGACGTAGGTTGCTGGGGACAGGGACCTTCCACGGTCACCCAGTGGCGCGGGAGTGGGCAAGGGTGCTGTAGGGACCCCAACATCAAGCCCAGCAGCCGGGTGGCGGCGCCGTGGCCTCCCCGGGAAGACCCCGGGTGCCCATTTCCCGACCCTATGCCGTCCCATGTGCACCTGCTCCGTGCTGGCTGAGCCACAGTCAGGAGGTGAAGGTGCTGAGCCACAGTCAGGACCTGCCCCACGTCTCCGAGCCTCAGTTTCCTCTATAATTTTGGGCAACTGTGCCGGCTCAGCTGACCTCTGGGGGTGGCTGGAGGACCCAGAGTTCACTGGGGAACAGGGGTTCTTTTTACAATCAGACCTCAGCCCAGGAACCACCTCCAGCAGGAAGCCTTCCCTGTCAGGGTGGGCCTTCCCTCCCCTCCCCTGGCCTCTTTGGCCATCACTGGCCTCTTTGGCCATCACTGTTTGTGGCCGCCCCAAGGGAGGGAGGCAGGCAAGTCCATGCAGGCGGCTGGGTCCCCAGGAGGGCCGGGTCCCTCCCTGAGCTCACTGCTCCTGCTCACAGTGAGGCTGTGCAGCTCCAAGCGCGCGTCCCTCCTCCTGGGTGCCCTCCTTCCTCCTCTCTCCACCCACACGCTCAGACCCTGCCTCCAGCTGGCTGCGGAGGCCCCTCCATCCCTTCCCGTCTGTGCCAAGTAGTCAGGGCACACTCAGGGCCACATGGGCAGGTTATTTATAGAGCTCTCATCTTTCCCAGGGTGGCCCAGGAAAGAATGCCGGCCTTCCAGCAGACAGCCTAGGTTAGGATCCCAGTGTCACCAGGTCTTGCAAGTCCCTTCCCCTCTCTGGGCCTTCTTTTCCCTGCCTGTCCCGGGAGGGGATTGCTGACCCTCTGGGCATGAGGCTAAGGATGTGAGACCCTCGGGGGTCCTCATCCCAGGGCTGGGCACACAGTAGGAACACAGCATCACTTCCCTCCTGTCTTTCCTGCTACCCTAGTCCCAACTGGTGGCAATAAGTCCTGGCCTAGGCACCCAAGGGCCCAGCACAGAGTGGGTGCTGACCTCGGCCACAGACCACATCCTAGTTCCCAAATCCTGAGTGGGGGAGGGGCTCGGCGGGTCCCACTGGCTGATCTCAGGAAAAACTGGAAGAAGGGCTGGCCCCAGAGCCCAGGGAGTCTGGCCTCACCCAGCCAGGCCAAGTGCTGAACAGCCAGCCCCACCAACACTCCCTCCCCCGAACCTCCCCGGGAGCCACCAGCTCCTTCTTGGAAATGGATGAGTGAACCGTCAGGCAACCTGAGGTCTGAGCGAGAGCTTGAGTGCCAGACTCCACACCAGTGGCTGTGACTCAGACTGGAGCTGGTCCCCAATTCTGAGTCTTAGCTCCCACTAAGTAGCTTGGGAAGGAGGGGGCTCCCCTGTCAGTGCTGCTTCGAGGATGCCTGCACCCAGGGCCTGGCACACAGCAGGGCCTCAGCAGGGAGTTTCCTCTGCTCCTACCCTCAGGGGTGGCCTTGAATCTTCACCCCAACCCCCAGCACACAGGACACCCTCAGAGGCCTGGCCAGCACAGACAGGGCAGCAGGAGAGGGTGGGTTGTTAGACATGCAGTCCCATAAATGCCCCACACCGGGCCCTAGCCGGTTTGGTTCAGTGGATAGAGCGTTGGCCTATAGACTGAAGGGGCCCAGGTTCAATTCCGGTCAAGGGCACATGCCCAGGTTGGGGGTTCGATCTCTGGGTGTGTGTGTGTGTGTGTGTGTGTGTGTGTGTGTGTGTGTGTGCAGGAGGCAGCCAATCAATGATTCTCTCACATCATTGATGTTTTTCTCTCTCTCTCTCCCTTACTCTCTGAAATCAATTAAAAAAATTTTTTTTAAAGTTCCCCACACCTGTGCCTGTTCCCAGAGGTGTGGGGGGACACCTGGCAAGTGGACCACAACAATAAAGAGAGGCTCACACGGGGCTGGGAGGGCTTCCTGGGTGAGGGGGCTGGGGCTGCACCCTGAACGGCCAGGAGGGCTCTAGAAAAAGGAGACACAAGCAAAGGCAGAGTAGAGCCAAGATCTGGTGGGGGAGGTGAGGGGAAAGATGTAAAATTCAAAAGGGCCTTGGAAGGATGACTCGATGGCAGGACATGGCGTCTGGACTGTATTTTTAGGCAAAAAGTACGAGTTGCTGTAGGGCGGTCGCTCTGTCGGTGTGAGGACCTGGAAGTGGAGGTGGAGAGGCCGGTACAGAGTCTAAGCAAGGACAGCAGGCCCAGACGGACTAGAAGGGGGAGCCCTGATTCTGTGCCGGTGTCTCGGGCCTGCTTCCTGTGGGTGCCCTGCCTGGAGGGTGAGAGCCACAATGTCAGGTTCTCGGTTAAGTCTCTGCACTTCTCTGAACCTCAGTCTCCCTGTGAAATGCGGCTGGGCCTATGAGCAGAGGCAGGGGGCTGCCTGCCCGTCAAAGCCTCCCCTCCTTGGCCAGACACAGACTATCACACCAGCCCAGCTGGGGCCACCCAGCCTGGCCTCACTGTCGTTCCTAACATCCCGGGAGGCCCAAATTCCCAGAAAGGTTTGGCTTGGGCAGGGAACATGGTGGGGTGGGACGGGGGGCTCCATCAGGGCTAAGACCAGAAAAGGAGGTTAACCCTTGGTTAACCCTTCCCATCTTCCCGCTCCTGAGCCTGAGCTATTTCCACCTCATTGCTGGGGATGGAAATAACTCAGGCTCGGCCCCAAGAGACCAAGATAGCTATTCTGATCAGCCCCAAGAAGCACAGCTCCAGCCATGCCAGAGAGGACAGAGGGACAGCCTGATCCCCAGCTCCAGCTCTCGGCCAGGCAGCAGCATGTCAGAGCTAGCAGGGGCCTCTGGGAAGAACGAGGAGGCGGAGGCCCTGAGAGGGTGGGGCACAAGCTCAGTGTCACCCCAGCCTGCTCCTACCACAGCACGTGGATGGATGTGGGAAAGTGACCCTAGAGGAACTCTGAAGAAGGGGACAGGGCCTCGTAAGTGTCAAGGTCAATGGGGACTCTCAATGATCTTTGCCACCTGCAGCCTGGGCTGCGCTGCCGACTCCTGACACTCTTCAGAGCTATGTGGGTTGGTCCCCAGACCAGTTGCAGGCCGCAGAAGGCAGGAGACAGGCCTTTCTGGCGAGTGGGAGTTGTGGGGAGGCAGGAGGAGGAGGAAGAGCAGGAAGACCACATAACCCAACCACCCGCAAAGTTTCAGACGTGTGTAAACACACACCACACTCGGAACTCACAGTGGCAGACCCTGGCAAGGCCATGCTCGCCAGCCTGGGTTTAAGAGAAGAAAACCCAGCGAAGCCGTGAGCAGATACAGGCAAACCTCATTTTATTGAGCTTCCCTTTCCTGCGCTTCACAGGTGTTGTGTGTATGTGTGTGCTTTTTGTTTTTGTTTTTTACAAATTAAAGGCAAGCCTCTCCACCAGCAAAAGCATTAGGACTCGTTCAATGAGATGCTGGCTTCATTACGGTGGCCTGGAAGCGACTCCCAATCTCTGAGGTGTGCCTGTGTTAGGAAGGTGGTGGCCCTCCCCCCGCATGCACAGGCTTCAGGGGCAGAAGACCTGAATTCCAGTCCTGGCCCTGTGTGGTCTTGGGCAAGTCACTTCTCTGAGCCTGTTTCCTTCTCTGAAAAACAGTCACCGCATCTCAGAACCACCGTGAGGATTCGACAAGAGCGCTCCACCAAGCGCGGCGCACAGCCTGTCCTCCCGCCCGCGCGCGCCCCACCAGCAGGCAGCCAACATTTCCAGAGGCGATCGGCCCGGACAGAGCTTCCAGACCCTCCAGCAGGCGCCCCCCGCCTCCTGGGCTGGGAGCCGGATTCCCATTCCACCTGCGCGGGCCTGGCAGACCCTCAGTGGGGTGGGGGCCCTGCTCCAGCTCCCCAGGGCTCACGGGCAACAAGTCCACGCCCGCTCCTCGTGCAGGACACGGAGAAAGGAGGCCTGGGCCCGGGGAGGCACCGTCTGTGGGTCAGGATTTCAGGTGGAGCCTCCAACGCCGTCACCAGCGTCTGCCCGGGTACAGCCCCTGGGCCCCGTGCCCCCACTGCAGTCTTTCTGCCTGAAGGGAGGAAGGGGGAACCGAGGCGGGCGACCCAGAAACAACAGAGGATCCCAAAGTGATGATTCACAGCTCAGCCCCTCGTGCGAAGGCCAGACGGGGAGACTGAGCCCCGGGGAGCGGGTCTGAGAGCGAGACGGGGCCTGCGCCAGGGGGATTCAAGGGCCCAGGGGGGCCGCGCCGGCGGGTCGGCACGCGCATGGAGGTGGAGCCTGAGGCGGTGTCCCCCCACCGGACGCGGCGCAGCCTGGGCCCCCTCTCCCTCGCCGGGGCGCCCCCCTCTCCCGCGCCAGGGCGAACCACTAAGGGTCCACCCACCTCCCTGAACTGCGCTCCCTAGGGGCGCCCCCTTGAGGATAGCCCAGGAGAGACCCTGTGGCCTGGCACCCCTCCTCCCTCCCCCCATGGCCGGCCGGTTTTGAGGTCCCGCCTCTTTCCGCCTCTCGGTGCCCCGAGGCGGAGACCCGCACGGACCCTACTTGACCCACCAGCCCGTTGGCTCCAGCGATTGCAGGGCTGCGTCCCGCAGGCACTCGGGGCTCCGGCCCCCCTAGTTCACACTCACGTTAGCGAGCGGCCCTGCCCGCCGTCACACCCTCCGCGCTCAGGCCGGTGCCCCAGCGCCCGGGGTCCCGGCGGGGTCACCGCGCACTCCGCCTGGCACCGCGCACAGAGCGCCTGTGTCTGCCAGGCCCGCGTCACCGCCGGTGGCCCGACCGCTCGCGCGCCCGGCTGGGCCGCTCCGCGCCGTGTCACCCCCCGTCACCGGCTGACACCGTTCGGACCCCCCATTGGGCCGCACCTGGTCCTGGTCTCGGTCCAAGTGTGCCGGGCCGGAAGCGTCTCCGGGCCCGCCGGCTCCTTAACCAGCGAGTCGCGCCGCTGCTGCCCCGCCGCGCGGGCCGAGCCTGCAGTCACGCGGGGGTCTGGGCGCGGGGACTCCGGCCCAGGATGCGGGGGCGGGCGGCGAGGGGCGCGGGCAGGGGCTGCGGTGTCCGCGCGCCGCCGAACTTCCTCAGGGGCCCGGGGAGGCAGCGGGCGCCGCTCGGGTCCGCATCCCTCCGGCCGGCCGCGGGGCAGCGCCCGGGGAGCCGCGCGCACCCTCCTTACCTGGCCGCCCGCGGCAGCTCCAGCGCCCGGCTCCTCGAGCCCACGGGCGGCCGCGCAGCTGCGCGCCTTTTGAATGAATCGCCGGCCCGGCGGGGACTCGGCACGGCCCACCCCGCGCGTCACGGGCCGCCGACCCGCCCCCGACGTCAGGCAGCGGCTCACGCGCCCGCCCCCTGGGGCGGCGGGGGAACTCCTGGTCCCCGCGCTGCTCGGTGTCGCCCTCTCTCGCATCCCCCGGAACTGCGGGGCTCAGCGCGGGGAGAGGCCTCTGCATCGGCCCCTTCTGGGCGCCAACCAAAAATGGGCCAAGAAAGACGGGACACCTGGATGCTACTCCGGTTCGGCCACGATTGCCGCCAACGGGGCCACCGCTGCGCTTCTGGAAGCTGGCAGCTGGGAGGAACGGCCTACTTTGCCTTGCCCAGGGCTGCCCCTAGGAACCCCACTTTGTGCAGGCCTGCCCCTAGGAACCCCACCTTGCCCAGACCTACCCCTAGGAACCCCCACTTTGTGCAGGCCTGCCCCTAGGAACCCCACCTTGCCCAGACCTACCCCTAGGAACCCCCACTTTGTCCAGACCTACCCCTAGGAACCCCCACTTTGTCCAGGCCTGCCCCTAGGAACCCCACCTTGCCCAGGCCTGCCCCTAGGAACCCCACTTTGTGCAGGCCTGCCCCTAGGAACCCCACCTTGCCCAGACCTGCCCCTAGGAACCCCACTTTGTGCAGGCCTGGTGAGAGTGGATCTACAATGGAGGCCCACCTGGTGTGCTCCTGCACATTCCTCAGGGCCCAGCCCAAATCTCCTTCCTCCAGGAGACCTTTCCTGTCTCCACTCCCCACCCCACCCCGCTGCCTGAATAGTTAGTCCTTCCTTCCTGCAGAAAGGTGACACACTGCTCTCCCTTCCTTACCCAAGCTGCCCCCCTGCCGAATGCCATCGCCAGGGCACTATTCCCGCCGTATTCCCAGCTCTGTGACTCGTGCCGCCAGAGCTGTGTGATATGGTGGGCCAGGACCAGAGTGCCCCCACGTGGTGCCATTCAGAAGATCCCAGGGGCCTTCTCAGGACAGCAGGCTGGAGGCTGGGAGGGGGTGCAGACAGCAGGGAGGGTCTTCTGCTGCGGGCAGAGGCCTGGCTGGAACCAGGATAATCACAGCCCAAGACAGAGATGGAGGAACATGTCTGCTGGGGTAGGTTGTTGGGGAGCTAAAGAATTCAGAACAGACTGAGTCATAGGACCTGAGCCTGTGAGGTGAGGAGGCAGGGAAGTTCAAGTTCCCGAGCCCAGGAGACTCCAGGAGAACTGGACACGTGCAGAGGGAGGAGGGGGTGGCGAAGTGTCCATTTCGCTGGGCCATGCCCAGGTGGTGGGGGAAGGGCAGAAAGAGCTCCAGGTCACTGGCAGGGCCATAGCCCCAGCCTCCTCCTATGTCAATGGAGACCTCCAGGGTGGGAGTGGTCCCAGGTCTCATATCCCACATTCAAGCTCACAGAGGGAGCCCAGAAAGGATTCATGTTGGAGACCTGGTGAGGGGGCCAGAGCACCCCAGGACGCCCTCCATTCCTGCAAATGTTTTCTTTGTAAGAGGAACTCCTATACCCCGGTTCCAAGTTCTGGCGTTCATGTGCCACTCAACAGACCGAATGGGATATGCTTTTTGGTCAAGCAGCACTGGCTATTAACCCGACACCCTGCAGAGGTGCCAGGCCTGTCTACACAACCAGTTCTCTGGGAGGCTTTAGTCAAATCCCTCCCCTTACTGTTCCCCCATCTGAAAACTAGGGTGGCAAATGGTGACTGCCTGACCTGGCTGAGCGGTAAGTCTGGGCAGCAGTTACCTGAGCCAGGAGAAAAGATCAGGGACGAAGAGGCTGAGGTAGTCCTTCCTGTAGTTCTGGGGACGCTGGTTGGCAGCTTTGGGCTCTCAGGCTGCAGCAACAGAGGGTCAGGTCTTCGGGAGCCACAGCCTACACACATCTGACCCCACACATTCAGGTTGTGAGGGAGCCAAATGATTATTCACTGCCAGCTCTGACTCCCGAACCACAGCAGGCTGCGGAGGGGACCCTGCCCAAGAGTCTGGGGGCAGCCACTACAGTGAGGAGACAGGGAAGGAGTTGTGGAGGCCACAAGACGTTTAGATTGGCTTTTAATGGAGAACCACAGACCGGAGAACAAAGCATTCTCAGAATCACAGGCTTTTAAAACTCTTGGCATCTCAGATGGACCCACAGAATCGTAGCATTACAATCTCTGAGCTCAGGGACCTCAGAAGCCATCTCCTTGAACCTTTCATAGCGCAGTGAGCCCAGAGAAAACCTGCCCTTCATCCTAGGGGCACAGCACAAGGCCCCAGTAAGCTGGGATGAGCTCTGCCGGGCTGGGTCACAGGATCACAGGCCTGAGTGTCGTCTGCATGGGAGCTGAGCCCGTGCCAGCCTCTGGGGTGGTGGACCAGGAACAGTGGCACCCTCTGCTGGCTGCACTGGAATCCCAAGGTGGGAGTTGAAAGCAGGAGGCATGGGAGGGGGAGTTCATACTCAAATTTCAGTCCTCTGTGTCTGGCTAACCCCCACTGGCCAAGTCCTACCCCTTGGAAGGTGGGCTGCCCTCCTATGTATGTGCCTTGGCCCCAGGGGGAGAGTGAATTTGGTTTTAGGAGGAACTGGGTCTTGGGGGCCAGGGTGGGCCTCAGCCTGGGGCAGGGCAGTAACGAGCTGAGCTGACTGGCCCTGAGGGTTAGGTTCAGTCGGCATTTAGGTCCAGATCCTGTCCTGGGTCTGGAATCCCACTGGGGTTGGGCTTTGGTGTGACACAGACAGGGGCCAAGTCCCAGTGCTGCCACCGCCAGGCTGTGTGGCCTTCAGCAGGAGGCTTCACCCGGGTGCAAGCTCACCCACCCAGGATGTTGTGGGATCTACTGAGACCCTCTGTGGGGGCACCTGCTTCTTCCAGGCCGCTGGGCTCCAACACCAGGTCTGTTCCCTCTCCTCCCCCACACCCAGTGTTTGCCCTGTGTCCTCCCCACCACCCGGCATCTGGGCTCTGCCCCCATTTATTCCAGTTTGCTGTCTCCCTCCCCAGTTCAGCCCTGACATCTACCTCTGACGCAGCTTGCCTTTGCCAGGCCGGGCTCCTCATTGGTCATAATGGGCCCAAAATAGCGCTTCCCCTTGCGCTTCCTGCAACCCGGCCTGTGGCTTAAGGTCCGCAAGGACAAAATTAAGACTTGGTGTTTGGCAGGAATGCAAAAGCTGTGAAGGGCTCTCAGAGGGCACCTGTGTCCAGAGAAGGCAGACACCTGCCTAGGGCCACACAGTGATAGGAGGCCACAGGGCTGAGGCTTCGTTAAGCTCCCTTGGTCCCCATCCCCCCCAGGGCCCACCCAGGTCTAAGCCAGGGCCTTAGCCGTATTTGCTGCTCCCTTCGCACTCTCCTCTGTGCCCACCCCAGCCTCAGTGCTGTGTGACTTCAGGTAAATCCCTAGATTTCTCTGTGCCTCACCCTCCCCAGGAGGTAGGTGTCTCCAGCTCAAGGGACCCCTGGAGAACCCCTTGGAGAAGAATGGCTTTGGGTCCTCTCTCCTGTCCTCTGAGGTAGGAACACCCTGTCCAGGGTTTGTCTGAGGAACATGAGCCAGACTCCTGAGTGACTGATGTGTACACCGATTTGCAAAGCATGAGCCCGCACTCCCCTCCACCAGAAATGTTTGTAAAGCCTCCATCATTTAGGCTGGAAAATGTTCAAGCGTGTTTAGCAGAGCAGAGGCACGACCTGTTCTTTTCTAGTGGTTGCCGTCTTGAGTCCGATAGGTAGACCCTGGTGGTCATGGCTGACCGGACACGGACTGGCCCTGTGCTGTCGGCCTTCACATCCTTTTTTATTGTTTTTTTTTAATTGATTTCAGAGAGGAAGGGAGAGGGAGAGAGAGAAACATCAATGATGAGAGAGAATCATTGATCGGCTGCCTCTTGCACACTCTACACTGGGGATGGAGCCCACAACCCAGGCATGTGCCCTTGACCAGAATCGAACCAGGGATCCTTCAGTCCACAGGCAGACGCTCTACCCACTGAGCCAAACCAGTGAGGTCGGCCTTTGCATTCTTGTGTCTGATTTCATGACACACCTTTTTAAAAATGATGTACTTCTTTGGACCAGAAATCAGACAAACTTGGATTCTACCCCAGCTCCAAAGCCTGACCTCACCTGGGCCTGTCAGGTTCCCTGGCCTCACGCGAGGCTGCTGGGGATGGTTTCCTGGAGCTGTGGACAGGCTCGGTCGTTGCCTAGTCTTTTACTTACAGCCTAAGGCAGCTCGGCTTCCCCAGCCCCACTTCAGACCCACTGACGCAGGAGGCAAGGGGAGCCTGGGAACGGTGTTCACACGGACACACAATCTGTGTCACGCTCTATATTTACACAGGAATCTGTAAAGGATTCTAACACGTAGCTCTGGTTACAAAGCACTGGACGAGCACACCCCTTGTTTTCCTGGTGAGGAAACTGCAGCCCCCACAGGCGGTGACCTGCAACAGTGCACCCCACTCTTCTGGGTCTCCGGGGCCTCCCTTCTGCACATGAGAGGGGGTGTCAGGAGAGCCACGCGGCTGGGAAGCTCTTAGGTTGCTGGCAGGCCACCTGGGCTACTGATGGGGAGCAGTCACTTGGTGTTTCTATTTATTGACTTTAAAATTCATCATCCAAAGAAAGTTAATACATGACTGTTTGGTAGCAAGAGAAGCACAATCTAAGACCGCAATGACCCACCCACCCCAAACAAAAACAGAACCGAACAAACCCCATCTGAAACCAGACCTTTGGAGCGGTAGCTGAAGCAGCGAGGGGGCTGGGGCTCAGACTGGCTCCTGGGTCCAGGGGCAGGGGAGAGGCTGCCCTCGAGTGACTCCCAGTTGAAGAGGCCATGTCCAGCCCCTCGGCTTTGGGCATCTTTCCTGGAGGGGCTGCCCCTGGCAGGAGGGGTGTGAAGAGAGGGATTCAGTGGTCAGAGTGAGGGGGCTCCTAGGTCCACCCTCCTACGGTGACCGCATGTGCCAGTGCATGAGACACAGGGGCTGGGGGGCAGCTGTGAGGAGCAAGGGCCTTTTCTCTTCCTGCTCAGGCCAGCAGAGAGCCCGTCCAAGGCCCCATCAGTGCTCCCGAGTTCAGAGACTACTGAAGGCACCGTCAATAAACTAGGAAATGCCAAGCCTGGGGAGGCCCCCAGACGGAGTCACTGTCCTCGTCATCTTGCTCTGGGTGACAGGGGACTTGGTCCTTGGCTCTGGATGCTGGAGGGTGGCCCAATCAGCATGAGGCTTGGAAAGTGTGTGAAGAGGCGTTTTAGTGCCCTGAACATGCAGCGTGTGTGTGTGTGTGTGTGTGTGTGTGTGTGCGCGCATGTATGTAATGGGGGGGGGATTGGTCCCTCCAGGAAGGCTTGGTTAGGGTCCTGGTTGGCCCCCCAGGGCAGGAATCGGGTTTTTTTCCTTCTGTCATTTCCTCCAATCACTCCCTGCCCTAGGTCATTGCATAAATAAGTGCTTGGGAAGGTACACATCTAAAAAGAAACATAAATACTGTACATGGGAAAGGATTCCATCCCCCAGCCCTCCCACTGCCCCAGAAAACCCTCCAAATATTGCACATGGCCCTCCCCAGCCCCGTGGGGTCCAGGCCTCGCCGTGTCTTTGGTAGAAGCTCCAGGGACAGAGGTCTGGGTCGCCCTCGTGCCCCCCACCCAGCCCCCATCATG
>NW_005871186.1:12891-14251 GCF_000147115.1 Myotis lucifugus
GATGGGGACCTGCCTCCCCCCCCACAGAAAGTGGGACTCTGTCGCCCCTCTTAGACCAAGAGGAAGTCTGCCTTCCCCCCACTGACAGGATGGGCCTCTCTCCTCCCTCAGCTCTCAGCTGGGGATGGACCTGTGTCTCCACCTCAGGCTTGGGACACACTACTTCCCTCTGATGGGGTGAGGCTGTTTTCCCTCTTAGATGAGTGACAGGGATGTCCTCTCCCTCGGAGAGGCTCAGGGGATCCCCGCCCTCAACTGCAGGCAGCCTCAGGCAGAGGAGCAGACCTGGTGGGGGAAACCGAGGCTCTCCGAGAGCTTGCTCATCTGGCCCAGGGTGGTCAGGTCCTCGTCGAGGCGGCTGATGGCCTTCTGGATGTTCTCCCGATTGGTGGCTTGGGCTGCCCCTGTGGGACAGAGAAGGCCACGGACAGATCCAGAAACAGCCAAGGTCAAGGCTGGAAAGGCACTCCTCCCCTCAGCGCTCGACTTGCAGCTGGGAGCGGGGAGCGGCCTCACCAACAGCAATCCCCACGTGCCCAGGAATACGCTGGTATCCGAGACGAGAGACATCCTTTCTCCCCGGTGAAGGGGCTACGTCCGGGGGGGGGGAAAAAAAAGAGTTAGGCCCCTTCGTGCCTGGTCTCCGGTGGTGGAGGGGGCGGGAAAAACTCCCGGAGGAAAAAAGATTGGTGACTTGAGCCCCCTTCCTGCCCAAGTTCCTGGGGCGCGGGGGGAGGGGCATTCCTCCCTTGCCACGCCGCCAAAAAGGTGTCGGGAGGGAGGAGAACCACCAGGGCCCTTCCTTTTAAAGGTCCCCCAACCCCCCGGGCGGGATTCCCCCCCACCGCCACGTTGGGGGTGAATCCCTCCCCACCAAAACACTTTTCCGGGGGGGGGGGGGGGGGGGGGGGGTTTAGAGAGCAGATGGGTGACTGGCAGGCCTCCCTTTCCTGTCCCCTCCCTGCCTTGTGCTTCACCAGTACCCGTCCCTCCCTCCTTATACCCACACCACACCTCCCCAGAAAGCCCCCCCCATGGACAGCAAAGGCAGCTTTGCTCCCTGGTCCGGGTGATTAATCTACCCAAGTTTAAGGGGAGCCTCCCCACTTAATCCTCAGACATTAAAAGGGAGGAGCCCTTCCCCCATGACTTCTGAATGATTTGGCCTCTCCTTGGATAGCTGGATATTTTTTTATCTCCCCCCCCCCCCCTCCATAGTCCCATCTCCCTCTCTTGTAGGCCGGGCTCACCCTAACTCTCCCCCCACCCCCCCACCCCCATCCATCCCTATTGCTACCTCCAGCTGCAAGGTGTCAGGGTTGAGGACCAGGACTCGGTTCTGGCAGCCACACCATAGCCG
>NW_005871186.1:28546-64502 GCF_000147115.1 Myotis lucifugus
CCTCCTACCTGTGTGCCTGGGACATCATGACCCAAACCCGAGGCCCCAATAAACAGGGCATGAAGACAGAGACACATGCATGCAGAGAGAAGCCATAAAGGCCAGACACTCCACAAAGAGACAAAAAATGCAGCCAAGTCACCCAGCTGAGAACCAGGGCCTTCAGCCCAAAGACGAGGTAGTGGAGAGAGAAACATACAACATAGCACAGGAAGGAAGACAGAACCACAGCCCCCACTGGAGTTGGGAGAGCAGATGGATCCAGGCCCAGACACACAAAGCCATGGACACAGCCCCTGAAGCCTCCTCTCCTCCGGAGGGAGCACATGCTGACCCAGGAACGGACACCTCAGCGGGACACCTCCAGGGCCTGTGGGTGCAGTGGCAGGGCGCCCTCTCCCCTCTCAGCACATACATACACACATACTAGTACACACATACACACATACTAGTACACACACATACTAGCACACACACACACATACTAGCACATACATACACACACCTGCAGACTCCCTCAGGCCCCTTCTTGAGCCGTGGACCCAGGCCACCCAGGCCAGGGTCGCTCACTGCTGACCATATCACTGTGTGAAGCACTACTAGGTCTCGCTAGGCTGGGTCTCAGGGTGCAGGCCTCCCATCCCAGCTGAGTTTGCCAGCCCTTCTGCCATCCTAAGCTTGCATCCTGGTGGCACCAACCCTCCGTGCTCTGCAGCCACACCACCGCTGCCCCGGCTCCTCACATACCTCCAATCCTCCCTGCCCCCATCCCTTGCCACGGAGCCCCCAACCCCCGGGTCAGGCAGCTGATGTGTCTGATCCTATGTCCCCCGGTCCTTCGCCCCAGCATCTGTCCATGTCTCCCCCAGTCCTGGGTCAGATGGATTTTAGGCCTTGGCCCAAGTGCCTGGCTGCCCCTCCCTCTCCCGGTACCTGGGCCTCCCCAGGTTCCTCAGCGTCTGCGCTGCTGTTCTCGGCGGGCTCCCCGGAGGCGGCGGCCGGGCCCAGATCGCGCATGTCTTCCAGCGCGATGGTGAACTGGGCCAGGGTCTTCACCATCTGCAGCATACGGCCGACCTGCCACCGGGCGGGCGGGGACGCCGGGGTCGGCGGGGCCCCTCCCTCCCTCCCTCCCTCCGGGGGCTCGGCCCTGCCGCTGTGCGGTCACAGCGTCAGTTCCAGCATCGATCTGATCGCTACGGCGGCGGGGCGGCGGCGGCGCTGTTACCTCCACAGCTCAGCCAACGCGCCCGCGAGCCTGGCGCCAGCGGCTCGGCTCCGGGGGGCTGAAGGGGGCCGGGGCGGGGGTGGGGGTGGGGCGTGGCGGGCGAAGTCCCGCCCTCTGCGCGGCCCGTCTCCCCCCAAACGCACAGCGCGGCCCAACCGGGTCTCTCCGGTCCAGCGGACACATCACCTCTGAGCACACACAAGTCGGTGCACGCCCACGGGCAAAGGCGAGTGCACTCGGTGACGCACTTTTTGTCCACACCTGTCCCCACGGAGGCACACACAGGGCATCACATACCTACACAGAACAGGCCACATACATGGACACCTGCTCTCCTGCCTAGATTCGTACCCACGCGTGGGTGAGAGCCAAGAGCACAGACATCAACATAGTCCTGTACACACCTAAACCCTGACAAGCATGACCCCGACCCTGTGCAGCACACAGGTGCACACGTGTTTCCATGTTCACACTACTATAGCCAGACACAGACATATTTAGAGATGCACACAGACGCCTGAGCACGGACACTGTCCTCCCCTGGCGAGCCTGACAGAGGGGCTACCAGGGAAAGGGCCCACCCCTAGTATCCCTCCTCCCACCCCAGCCAGCCGACCAGTGTCCTGTAGTGGAAATAGTCCTAGAGAGTTCAGTCCTACCCCTCTCCACCCCCCACAACCCACCCCCACGGGGAGGGGCTCAGGCATTTACACCCCGCACCACCACCCCCTCAAATCCCAGGTAGTCAGATCCTATCCCAGACCCCTTAACCAGGACGGGGGAGGGGGGCGCGGGGTGAACTTGTTTGGCACCAGCTCCCACCCCCCACCAGGGGGCCGCTGGTACACCCTGCAGCTGACTGGGGGGAACCCTTTGCTGTGCCTCAGCTCTGGCTGGCTTCAGACTTCATGCTTCCCTGTGTACGGAGAGCTCCCACGCTCACCAAACCCTCAACTGACTCCCTCCTTCAAACCTGCCTGTAGCTGGATTTCCTGCACAGTGGAGACCTGACTCCATCATCCGAACTCTCTCCATCCACCGCCTCCCGCCCCTGCTTAATAACTTCATCCTTTCTGTTTTAACTTGTAGAAGCAGACCAGACTCTCCTGCCTCACTCAGGGGCTTGGCCCAGGCCTTTTCCCTCTCCTCGGGAGCACTTTTTCTTTTCTTTTAAGACTGTCTTAGTGCAAATGTTACCTCCTCAGGGAAGCCCTCCCTGATCCACAGATTAGGTCAGGTGCACTTGCTCTCAGATTCTCAGTTTTTCTTAACCAGGTGTCACTGTTTGTAATTTACATTTGAGCAACTGCCAGATTGATGCCCATCCCTGGGAACTGTAGCTTACCCCTGGGCCATCCCACTCTGCACAGAGCGCTGGCTAATAAACAACCCCCATTAACTCTTCCTTTTCCCTTCTCCTCACACAGCAAGCCAGCCCGAAGTTCCTGCCCACAACCTTCCCTGGCATCCCCATGGTATAGGCTCAACCTCTCCTGCTGGCCCTTTCAGTCTCCTATCCCCCTCTGCCCCACTGTCTCCCCGCCCCCCGTTCAGCCCTCAGCCGGGTGAGTCCACCCCCAACCCATCCAAGGGAATTATTCCTCATCCTCTCCTGAGAAGGCAGGACTCAGGCTCTGGCAGCACTGGCCAGCTCAGAGTCCAAAATATCTAACACTAAAAATTTAACTCCCCAATAGACAGCTCCCAAGTAGCCAATAGTCAAAACAGGACCAGAGAATTCCCCGAGAGAACCAGTGTGACCCATACCTGGCAGCAGACCCCAAAGCAGGGAGCACCACAGGTGGGGGATGCTCCCAGAGGCTGCACTTGGCGGCAGAGCCTGACACCTGAGAGGTGCCCGCCAAGTGCTAAGTTTGTGCCACATAAGTGATGGGCGAACTTCTCTGTTTCCCCTAGGTTCCAGGAGGGCCTGGCCCACAGTGACTGTTGACTCAATCTGCTGAATGAAGGAATGAATGAAGGGCCTGGCCAGGCGTAACTCAGTGCTTGAGCATAGACCAGTGATGGCGAACCTTTTGAGCTCGGCGTGTCAGCATTTTGAAAAACCCTAACTTAACTCTGGTGCCGTGTCACATATAGAAATTTTTTGATATTTGCAACCATAGTAAAACAAAGACTTATATTTTTGATATTTATTTTATATATTTAAATGCCATTTAACAAAGAAAAATCAACCACAAAAAAATGAGTTCGCGTGTCATAGGTTCGCCATCACTGGCATAGACCTATGAACCAGGAGGTCACGGTTCAATTCCCAGTCAGGGCACATGCCCTGGTGCAGGCTCAATCCCCGGTGGGGGTGTGTCTGTGTGTGCAAGAGGCAGGCGAGCAATGATTCTCTCTCATCCTTGAAGTTTCTATCTCTCTCTCCCTCTCCCTTCCCCTCTGAAATCAATAAAAATATATATTTTTTAAAAGAATGAATGAAGGCATGAGCGTGTGCTCTGTACAAACTGCCCTTCTGGTCCCACTCTGCAGTCGTTCTCCAAGTGTGGTCCCTGGACCAAGAGCTTCATGCCTCCTGGAAATATATTAGGAATTCTCAGCTCCCCCAACCCCTACTTACTGATCTAAAACTCTGGAGTGGGGCCTAGCAATCTGTGCACTGGCAGCATGAACTTCAGCACCTACAGCCTGTCTGGTCAGCACATCCTGCTCTGGGAGTGGGTTCTTGCCCAGCCCCATCTGCCCCTGGGAGGCAGGAACAAGGGTCCTCCTCTGCCTCCAGTTTGGACCAAGAAAACCAGTGAGTCCTCTGCCTCTTACCCTCCCAGTGGGATGGACTGTGGGCTTCCCGGGGGTGAGGCCTGCTCCTCCTCCCTCTCCTCTCAGGGCTGGACACAGGGGGCAGACACTGGGACAGCCAGGCCAACTGACTGAGTTACGGTTTGAGCAAGGAGGATGGACACACCTCTTGATCTAATCCAAACAGCCAGGAACCAAAAATAATCCTATACCAGCATGCTGGTCCACTGCTCGATCATTATAGCTATTTAATCCACCATTAGCTTCCATTCAGAACACCCTTTCCCCCACCTGACCCTCTCCAGCTGTATAGGGCCTCATTTCCTGAGTAGTTGGGGGGGGTGGCGGGAGGCATAGCTTGGGCTCGTAAGTGAGGTGTATCCATTCCCTCAACAGCTCCAGCAGGCCTGGCCCTGCAGCAATAAATCCACTCTGGCTGGTATCTAGGAGCTCTCAGACCACACTCAGAAGGCTCAGCAGAGGGAGTCACTGCTGCCTCGGGGGTACAGGGAGGGCTTCCTATAGGAGGCAGGGTTTGAACAAGGTCCTGAGGTCAAGAAATCTAAAGATATGTGGGCGCCCAGCCTGGAGAAGGGGGTGGGGATTGGTGCCAAAGGCACTGCTTGCTGCTGTTTCATTAAAGATGGCTAATTAGATCCCAGCCTGTTGCCATGGCAACAAAGGGGTGGGTGAGACTATGAAAGGAAGCTGATAGAAGGACCAGGAACACACAGCTGTGTAATTAGGATGTCCAGGGTGTCCATATCGCGGCACTGGAGCCTGGAGGCTGTCAGGTGAGGGATCTGAGGTGGGGCTAGGGAACACCTTGTGTAGGTCTGGTTCTGTTGTTCCTCTGAGCTCCTGTTTCAGGCACTGATTTTTCCTTTTGGGTCCCTGCAGTTGTTTGGGTGAGTCTGGCTCAGAACAGTTTTTATAAGTGTATGAGGTGCTTGGTAAAGGTCTCCACACCTCACACCCCACCACAACACATACACCCCTTCCCCCTACCATGTGCCAGCCCTGAGAAATACCTAACCCTCCCTACCTCCACCAGGTCTGCTGATCGCTTCCTCATCTCCGACAGAAGCCCCAAACCTTGCTTGCCTGCCTCTGAACACACCCCCACCCTGCACTAGGACACTACCCACTTGGGGCCACTTGGTCTTACAGCTGGTGCTCGACCGATTGGGGACCCAATGATGAGAAAGGACATATGGAAGGACAAATGGATGGATAATGAATGGCTGAATAAGTGGAAGGATGGAATGATGATAGAGGAGTAAATAAATGGACTGGTGAACAGAATGATGAATGAAATGACAAATGAATGGAGGCACAGATACATATTTCAATAGTAGTTCACTGAGTTTTATTTTATTCCTTTGTTGACTAGTTCAATAAATATGTATTGAGTACCTTCTAGGTACCAAGCACTGTGCTAGGGATTAAAGGTAAGAAAAGAGGACTGTGCCTGCTGAGCACAACAGTCTGTGAAGGAATTGAAAAAGAAATGACAAGTGCAGTGCAGGTTATGAAGGAGAAATGCAGGCTCTGAAGCAAGGGTCCCGTCTAGCCTTCACATCTGCGTGGCTCTATAGAAATATTTGCCAGGAGAGTCTGGGTTCCGGGGCCACCCAAACTGGAACACTGGGAGCTCCATAATCTTAGCATTCTCACCACCACTAATGCTGTTTGAACATTATCAGGTGCCAGGCATCCCAGGGCTTTCCAAACCCTGGCTGGCTCCTTTAATCCCCAAATCACCCCAATATCAAAGGATGGTTGGGTACTGTTACTCCCCATTTAAGGTTCAGGGGGGTCACCTTACTGGAAAGGGAAAGAGACCAGTGGCTGCCTCTTCACCAGAGGATATGCTTAGAGAGAAGAAAGGGGAGAGGAGGAGAGAGGGGGGAGGGGAAGAAGAAGAGAGAGAAACATCGATCCGCTGCCTTCGCCACTCTGGAGACCGGGGATCAACCCGTAACCTAGGCAGGTGCCCTGACCCCAGAATCGAACCAGCAGCCCCGGCAACACTTGGGTGCATCACAGGCTGACGCTCAACATGAGGGTGTGTTCAGAGGCAGACAAGCCGCTGAGCCACGCTAGCTGGGCTTGTTTTTTATAGGCCCCATATTGTTAAACCCACCACCTCCTGGGAGAACCCCCTCCACCTCCCCTGGCCTCATGCACTCAGCTCAGCCTCATTTGTGTTGAGACAGTGACCCAGCAGGTGCTCCTGACACAGGTGGTTTTGGTGGGAGACAAAATGCCGCCCATGAGCCATGCGGAGACCCTCTTTGCTGGGAACCGAGCCCTGGCTAGTCGTCCACACGGACCACCTGACGGTCCTGACCCCACGGGTGTCCATGGACACAGAGTCAGTACCGGATGTTCGCAATCTAATGGGCCATCCATTTCACTGATGGCCACTCATGTCCTTAGCTTCATCAATGAGACAAAGGTTCCAAAAGAGGGACTTCTTGGTATAAAGATTGAGGGCCAACTTGAACAAGAGAGCTGGGGCTCAAATTCTGGCTCTACCATGTACTCATGATGTGACTGGAACCAGATTCTTCCCCTCCTGGGGCCTCCGTGTCTCCATTTGTTCCTGAGACCCCTTCCCTCTTCTTCCCTCTCTTCCCCAGGCAGTCCCACGTCATAGCCTGTCCCCTGCGCAACCTCCCTTCTGGAAGGAAGAGTCTCTCGAGGCTCCATAGAGTTCCCAGGCTTCATAGGCAGCTGCAAGGGCAGTGTCCAAGCCACAGGCTCCCCTGGGACTGGCTGTTCCGGGTAGGCCCCAGAATTCTGTGGAATGAGCTTTGGGGATAGAAAGGAGAGATCAAGTGCCTCAGGAGCCTCAGGTCCTTCCTGTCCAAGGGCCACTGCCCTGCTTAGGTGGGCCTCTGCGTGCACTTGGAGGTGCGGCTATGACTGACACCACATGGGTCCCCTGGGACACATCCATGTGTCTGTGTATGCCCGTCAGTGGTCTAGTGCAGCCGTCCGCGGACCACCGGTTGGCGACCGCTGGTCTGGTGCACAGCCTGTCTGTCTGTGATGGTCCGTGCAGTTCTGTGGCAGAGTTGGAAAATGAAGGGACCACTCCAATAATAACCCAAAATAGCTACAACTCCTGTTTACTAAATCTTACTGCGTGCCAGGCAGGAGCTAAGTACTTTACATCACTCTCATTTCATTGACTGAGTTATTATTTCATTGATAAATAGTCCCTAATCATCCCAGGGAGGTGCGGCAGACTGCATTTCTCGGCGAGCTATCACATTTCCCACCCCACATGCTCTTCTGACAGTGAGGCGCTGGCCCTCTTCCCACAGAGCGATGAGGGTTAAGTCCCCTCTCCTTGAAACTGGATGGACCTTTGCGACTGCCATGGCCAACAGAGGACAGCAGAGGGATACTCTGTGATATCCAAAGCCAGGCCACACAAATGCCATGTACAGTCAACTCTTGATTTTGCGGACCTCGATTTAACAAATTTCAGATTTAACAGACAAAATTTCTCATCCGTATGTCATGTGAAAATTAACACCCTGTTAATTTAAAAATGCTACTAACCAAGATTTGCTTATCACTAACTTAACAGGTTTTTTGGTTATTAATTCACTGTTATTTTTAACAAATTTTTAGCGAATAGGCCAAAAGTTGGAAAAAACACTGTAGTAATTTCGCTGACATTAAATATTACATATGTATAACTATAGTCTACATATTTAAATCCAAGAGTCACCGCTCATAAACAATGTTGAGCAAATTATTAGCAGGTGATCACACCAGGCCCCTTGTGGTAACTGGCTCCCTCGTTGTATGGTGTGACTTTCTACAGCGATTTTAACAGTGGGGGCTGATGTTCTGACATGCGCTAAGCCACGCCCAGCCGTGTGCAGTGGTTTACTTGAGATGACTGGTGAATGCATGCTTTTACTAGACCTATTCAGCATAAATTTAAAATTACTGTAATACATACAGAAAACTTGTCTGTGAAATTAAACTTTTCATAAATACTTAATTTTAAAAAGTACATATTTTTATTGATTTCAGAGAGGAAGAGAGGAGCGAGAGAGAAGAGACAACAATGATGAGGGAGAATCATGGATCGGCTGCCTTCTGCACGCCCCACACTGGGGATTGGGTCCACAATCCAGGCATGTGCCCTGACCGGGAATCAAACCATGACCTCCTGGTTCATACATTGACGCTCAACCACTGAGCCACGCTGGCCGGGCATAAATATTAATTTTAATTACACGAACATGTCTACATAAGTAAAAACAGGTAAACTAACGAATTTGTCAAATTTTTAACATATGCATTCGGAAAACCTACTTTATTATGTAATGGACTTTCAGCTTTAACAGATAGCCCCTTGCCCGAGTTAGTCGTCATATCGAGGTTTTACTGTATTTCCACATTGCTCTCTCGAGTTTCTCATCTTTTTAAAAAATATATATCCTCACCCGAGGATATTTTTCCATTGATTTTTAGAGAGTGGAAGGGAGAGGGAGGAACAGAGAGAAACATCGATGTGAGAGAGACACACTGGTTGGTTGCCTCCCACATGCACCCAGGCCAGGGCCAGGGAACCTGCAACCAAGGTACTTGCCCCTGACCAGAATCGAACCCCGGACCCTTCAGTTCGAGGGCCGACGCTCTATCCACTGAGCCAAACCAGCTGGGGCAAGTCTCTCATTCTTGGAACCCAGCTGCCACGTTGTGAGGAAGTCCAGGCCACATGCAGAGGCCGTGTGTGGGGTATTCCAGCTGACAGCCCAGGTGAGGTTCCGCCCAAATGCCAGCAGGAATGTCAGATTTGTGAGGGAGGATGCCTAGAAGGTGATTTCAGCCCAGCCTCTTTAATGCTCATTTAATCCTAATACCAATCCTCTGAGCTACGTATTACTATCACGGCCTTTACAGGCGAGTAAACAAAGGCGCCCGGAACTGAAGCTACTTGCCTGAGGTAATGAAGTCTGATGTGGAATTTGATTCTACACCCAGCACACCGAGAGGCCTGAGCGATTTCACCACGGTAACAGAGCACATAAATGAGGAGTCAAGCCAACCCCGAGCACCTGGCACAGGTGGTGGTGGGCTGGATTCTCTTCCCGGATGACTGGGAATAGCGAGATGAACTAGGAGGGAGGGCGCTGTGTCTGCCTCCCCAGCACCGCTACAAGGTCAGTAAAGGCAAAGACCTGCTCTCTCCGTGTTCACAGCCGTGGCCCAGACATACAGTAGGTGCACAATACGTATCAGCTGATGGACTGACTTGCTCTGTGACTTTCACCAAGTTGCTCCCCACTCTGGGATTCAGTTTCCCCCTCCGTGAATAGTGAGGGGGGAGGGGCTCACGTGGATGCTAACTTCCCCACCGCTCCCTGAGGGAGGCGGGTCAACGAGGCCATGCTCAGAGATGGGAGATGGACAGCCTGACCCTCCCCCCTGATTTCCCTGCCCGGATCCAGGCTTTAGTGAGGAAGCTGGGGCTCCGGAAACTGAAATTCTACCCGATGTCCCACAGGTGGCAGCAGAGGCCCGCCTGGCAGGGGCTATGGTGCATGGGTTTGATTTTAACATGTGTTTTTTTACAAGTGGGTTTCCCCCCCTTTCTTTTTTCTTTCCTCTCCCCTGCCCCCTCCCCTTATGTTCAAGAAGATACAGCTGGATCTTCCAACCTGGGAAGGAGAAGTTTCTTAACGTCGTGATAATGGCCGGAAGCAGGAATGGGGGGGGGGGGGGGAGAGGGTGGACGGATAGACAGATCCCAATAGATATGAAAACATCTCCCGATGAGCTAGTGAGCTCTGCAGAGCTTCACCTCCAGGGCCCCAGAGGCTGGGACTATCACGTCCATTTTACAGCTGAAAAAAACGAACCCAGCTCTTCTAGGCCCCACAGCTGAGTCAGGGGGCAAGTTGCCCCACCCTTGAGGGGAGGAAGAGATGCCACTGGGAATCTGATAAAGTCTCGAGGTAGGATTTGCTAAATGTGGCAACCTTAGCTCCCAGGAAATGCACCCACCACTTCTGCCCACAATAGCGGTCTGGCCTGCGGTCCCAGCTCTGGATCAGAACTTGTGGATCAGCCAGCTTCCAGAGTCTTCCCCTCCCAGTGCTAAAAGTTATTTCATTCAAAACGTTTAAACTTGGCTATCATATATGTGCTGCTGAAGCAAGCACAGAAACTTTGCTCATCACAGAACACTGCACAGCGAATCGGGCCCATGCGGTTTGGGACCAGTACCACTACCTTCTTGCTGCTACAAACATCACTTCCCTTCAGCCTATTTCCTGACTTGAAAAATGAGGGCGAACACCTACTGCACAGTAGGTGCTCTGCAAAGGAGGGCTCCTTCCCTTGCCACCACCCAGTTCTTCAGCCTGCAGGGAGGCTGGGGTGAGGGATCGTGAGAACGGAAGTTATCCAGTGTCTGTGTCCAGCCCCTTCTGTCCTCTCCTTCCCTCCCTCGGACACAGGCACAAGCTGGGGGGAGGGGGTGAGAGCTACATTTGAGTGTGTGTTGTTGGGGTGGGATGGGGTGTCCCGCCGCTAGAGCGGAAGATGAGTCACTGGGCTATGGGCCAGGCACCCTGGGAAAAGCCAGGCCAGCCTCAGGCCAGAGCCCCAGGGAGCTAAGAGGCAGGGAGGAGGGAGGCAGGGCCTGTCTGAGCTGTAGCTGTAGTCCTGGGGTCTCAAACCCCCTCCCCCCCAACCCAGCCACAAGAGGCCATTTTCCCCACTTTCCAGGTGTGAGAAATTCTACTCAGACACCACCAAAGGCCCAGGGGAGATTGAAGTGTTATCAGCTCCTACTAACCTAGTAACCTGACCTCTGTCCTAAGCCTGGATACTGACATAACAAGGCAGAGGTGCTCCCTCCCCTTCGAGCTCAAAGACTTCAGCATCGTCTGGCTCACAGTAGGAGCTTTGGTACATACATATTTGCGAATTAGTGCATGGATGACAGCAAGTATCAGTGTAATGAATGCACAGAGCAAGGTTGGAATGTCCGTGTTCAATCCTCTCTTGAAGATTCCTTTCCATTTTACATATGGGCACCGAGGTCCAGAGAGGAGTCTCGTGACCCCCCAGGGCAGCAGGCAGAGACCTGAGGGTAGATCCAGGCCTTTGGGTCTCTTCCACTATAGTTTGTCCAAAGGGGACCAGCCAGCTGAGAGGCAGTGTGGCCCCCATCTTCTCTGCCCCTCCCCTATCCTACGACCCGGGGACATTCCCAGAGGGGAGCAAGTTCCATCCATCAGTCAGCCACTCTGGCCCTGCAGTGAGCCTTGGTGACCCTGGCCCAACCCAGAGCCCAGGGAAGCCCCCCTCCTATCATACGAGGCAAGTCTAGGATGGTGGAGATGACCAGCGACAGTGACCATGCCTTGCCCAGATCCCTCCACCCAGCCTCCAGGGTGTCACTGGGCCTGGACCATGCTGGCAGAAGTGGTCTCTGCCCTGGGCCGATCGGAGGCAGCCTCAGCTCCTAAGCCTTGTTGCTCTCTATCAGCAACTACTGTCCAGCCTGAGTGCCAGGCAGCAAGTCATATGTGCGTGTGTGTGTTGCACAAGATTCACAGCTGAAGGTCAGCTTGAGCAGGTCTAGACTCGACTCTCCCGAGGCCCCAGAGTGGGAGCCACGTCTTCCAGGAAGCTGTCCTGTTAACTCAGATCTGCCAACTCCCCTCCTCCTCTGAGCACCTTGGGCTTCTGGAGTTGCAGTCTTGAAGCCTCAGTCTCTCTAGGCTTACGGTTGCAATGTAGCCAGTAAATGGCACCACCCAGCACTTCACAATCTACTAAAGCAGTGGTTCTCAACCTTCCTAATGCCGCAACCCGTTAATACAGTTCCTCATGTTGTGGTGACCCCAACTATAAAATTATTTTTGTTGCTACTTCATAACTGTAATTTTGCTACTGTTATGAATCGTAATGTAAATATCTGATATGCAGGATGTATTTTCATTGTTACAAATTGAACATAATTAAAGCTTAGTGATTAATCACAAAAACAATATGTAATTATATATGTGTTTTCCAATGGTCTTAGGCGACCCCTGTGAAAGGGTCGTTCGACCACCAAAGGGGTCGCGACCCACAGGTTGAGAGCTGCTGTACTAAAGGCTTGAATGGCCTATCGAGTCAGATCCTCACAGCAACTCAGTGAGGAAACCAAGGCTCAGTGAAAAGCTGTAACTTGCCCAGGTTCTCAGGACTGAAGAGGTGGTGGGGCTCAAAACCCCCTCTGCCACTGACCGGCTGTGGGAACCTGGGTAAAAGCGCGAACCTGTACCTGAGTACAAGGAAGAGAGCAAATGACATACCAAATAGGCGTGAATCTTTCTTGAGGGGCTCCCAGGTGCTGCTTACAGGTATTTATTTGAACCTCGAGTGAAGCCTCCTGCTTTACACAAGAGGATGGTGGGTGCAGGGTAGAGCCTGCTCCAAGTCTCACAGCAGACTCCTCCAGTGGCCGAGGAGGCAGAATGTCCACATCTATTCCACAGTGAAGGAGAAGGAGGGCCTTCCAGCCCAAGGGAGTAACCCAGATAGCAGCCCAGACTCCCAGCCCCAGGAGGCCCAAGGAGGACGCCCACAGCACCTGCCTTCGTCACAACACTGAGGGAGCTAAAATGCCAAGGAGAAATGTTCCGTGTAATAATAAATGAAATAAGCATGAAACATACATGCTGTATCATCTCAGCATTATGAAATATACACCCATATGTACTTGCAAGGAGAAAAGGCTGGAGGCAAAACGCCATACACCAGAATTTAACAGTGGGCTGGGCCCCTGGGAAAAGGAGGGCAAAGCCAGAGACCACCCTGTACTGATGGCTGTTCCGCCCTCCAGGAAGCCCACATCTGTGCCTCAGTTTCCTCATCTTTATAATAGAAAATAGGATTTACTGAGCACAGTGCCTGGAACGAAGAGTTCTCAATAAATACTGGCTGTTATGAAAAACCACAGAACCTTAGAAGGCAAGTCATATCAGAGGTTGACTGGGCCAGCCCCGGACCCGGGCTGGCCTCCCCCAGCAGCCCTTGCTTGCTACCCCCAGACCAAGGATCTCACCCTCTCCAATGGTGCCATGGTAGCTCCTTCCACCATGGGCAGGTCTGCTTGGGAGAAAGCCCAAGCTGGGCTGGGCCCCATAGTCCCTGGATGGCCTTAGAAATGGATGGTGGAGATCTTAGGATCTCCCAGCTCCCATTCTAAATCCTCTGGTTTTAGACTCTTCTATGGGGTGGTTCTCCAGTGAGAGGTTGGGAGAGGCTTTCTGGGGGAGGTCCCTTGTCCCAACCCAGGTGACCACCTCTGACCCTCCACTGTCCGTGGGATAACAGAGTAGCATTTGCTGGCAGCACTTTGTGCCTTTTCCATTTTCTCCTTTGGAAAACACACGAGAAATCAGTTGGGTCTGACCTCCTCCCTATTCCACCTCCAACCCCTCCAGTCCCCCAGGGGCAGGAGGCCCTCTCTGCCTCCTCCCTGGACAACAGCCTGGTGGAAAGCCCTGAGAGGAGGGGCCCTGGGAGCTGGTTGTTGCCATGGCGATGGCAGCCCTGGAATTTGACCACTGGGGCCCAGGAGTGGGGGCGGGGAGTTGATACAAGCCATGCTGGGGGCAGGGAGGAAGGTCCAGAGGCCCAGGAAAGTTAAGAAGAGCAAAGGGCAGGGGGCAGGGTCCCTTCTATGGCCTCAGTTTCCCCATCTGTAAAGAGGAAAGAGGCATGGACCTCAAGATCTCTTTCCAGCTCTAGTCCAAATTGGAACCTGGGTGAGGCTGGGGGTGGGGGAAGTAGCGAAAGCAAGGCCAGTTGCCCCTTCGGATGGAGACCCCAGAGGACAGGGACTTGCCTCAGGTGGCACAGCAAGTCCATGGTAGCAACAGGACTAGACTGTCGGGGGCGTGGTCTGTCCACTCTGGCTTCCCTATTTCTCTACTGAGAAGACAAGGACGCCTGCTTCATGGCAGGGGGAGAGGACCTTCGAGAATGGCTATGGCTGGGCCGGGCCCACACTTCTGAGACAATGGACAATGTGCCTGCTCCCCCAGCAATCCCCAGCATTCCTGGATCGGAGGGCTGGCAGAGGCCCTGCCCCCTCCCTTGACTGCAGTGCCAGGCTTCGGTGGGTATTTTCAAATGGCTGCCCTGCCTACCCCTCTCTGCCTTCCCGCCTGCCCACTTCAGGAACACAGTGAATTCTGCTGCCACCTCCCTCCCCATTCCACTTTGACCAAGCCTGAGTGCCACCTGGGGCAAGACTCTCTGTCCTCTGGGGTCCCCATCCGTCAAAGGGGCAACTGCTTTGGTTACTCCCCCCCCCCCCCAGCCCTCACCCAGGCTAGGTCTGTGGCCATCCTCTGTGCCCCATCGTCTTGCTGGCTGCCTCCTCCCACACAGTCAGCCCAGGGTCAGGGCGATCTCCAGGGCCCCTTCTAGGCCCAGAGAGGGGATAGGACTTGCACTGATGAGGATTTGGGAATGCTATGCCACCAGTCTGTGCCCCACCTCCAACCATCCATCATGTTACCCCAAGCCCTTCCCGTCACCCCACTGCCACTGCCCCTCAGCCGCCACAGCCTGGCTCCTCCAGCTGGCCCTCACACCCACCCCAGGAAGATACTCCCATTCTGACCAAGTCACTCCTCAGCTTAAAATGCCAGCCAACTGGGGAAAAAATGGAGTTGGAACCATAACTCACGCTCCGCACCAGGATAAATTCCAAATGGATCAAAGATTTAAATGGAAAACAAAACAAGAAAGCATAAGACACCAGAGAAAAACATGAGGAAGTTGCTTTATAACCTTGGAGTGGGAGAGGCCTTTCTCACCACGACTCCAAATCCAGAAGCCATAAAATGAAAGCCTTGATAAATTAGACCACATAAAAATGAAACCCTCTGCATGGCAAAAAAACACTGTAAACAAAGTCAAAAGTCAAGTGACAAGTCAGGAAAAAAATATCTGCAACTCATAACCCAGGCGAAGGACTAACCTCCCTAACATGTATTTAAAGGTTCCTAGAAATTGATAAAACAAAAAGGCCAACAGCCCAATAGGAACACAGGCAAAGGACATGAACTGTGCACAGAAAAGGGAAACCAAATGTCTCGTGGGCATGTGGGCAGATGACCAGTCTCACTCACTGTGAGATAAACACCAACCAAAACACACCAAGGTGCCATCTTCCACTTACAAGATGGGGAAGTACCCCAAGGTCTGACTTGGTGAGGCTGTGGGGACCACGTGTCTTGGCGGACTCCTGTGGATAGCATCAAATTAGAATCACATATACCTGCTGTCCCAGCAATTCCACTCCTAAGGTGCCCTCCAAATACACCAGCCTCCACGCAAATGACCTGTGAACGAGTGTGTTCACTGCAGCACTGTTTGTAACAGCCCAAGATGGAAAATAACTGAAATAGCCTTTGTATCACACAGAACAAGAAGAATACGGAAGCTCTGAAAGTGCTGATAAAGCAGGATCTGCAAGCGATGCTCCGTGGAGAGCAGTGTGGACAGTGTGCTGCCGTCTGTGAGGAAAGTGGGGAAAAGACCCAGCATTTGCTGGTATCTGTGTATAGGAGTCATGAGAACTAATACCCAAGTGTTCTGGGGCAGGACTGGGTAGGTACTACGAGGCGGCTGACAGAAAGAGACTTTTTGATATTTTTAAACCATATGAATATTTATTTACATTTTAAAATACACAGATTGAATTGGTTAAAACTTCACCCCACACCCGACCAGTGTGGCTCAGGGGTTGAGCATCAACCTATGAACCAGGAGGTCACTGTTGGATTCCCGGTCAGGGCACATGCCCGGGTTGTGGGCTCATTCCCAAGTGTGGGGCATGCAGGAGGCAGCCGATCAACGATTCTCTCTCATCATTGGTATTGCTATCTCTCTCTCCCTCTCCCTCTCTGAAATCAATCAAAATATATTTCTAAAAATAAATAAATAAAACATCACCTCATAATCCGGCCCCTGCTGCCTGCTCATGGCTCAGCTTTGAACAGCCTTTGCAGCCCTCCTCCTCCTCCTCAGTCTTCAGAGGCTTCCTTCCCTTCAGCCTCAGGACCGGCCCTTCTGAAGGCTCCCTCCTGAGGGGGCACCCCGGGCTCCTCCAGCGCCTGGGCATCTCTGTCCCAGTCCTGATCACAGCCAGTGTCCTCATCTGTGTGTGTTGGGTACTGCCTAGCCTACGGAACAGGACCAGGTCCCAAGGGGGCTCCCAGTGAATGGAGACTGGATGAAGGGGGTGGGGCTGCTCTGGGACCCTGAGTTTGGAGGCTTGTTTCCTAACTGGCCTCCTCCGGGACAATTCCAATCTCGTCTGTGATGCCCCTACAGGACATTCTCTCTCTCCACACTGCAGTCAGAAAGGAGCTTGGCCTCCAGCCCTTCCTGCAGAGAAGTCAAATTCCTCTTTCACAGGCTACCCAAGCCCTCCTCAGTCCTGGCAATCCTCTCCCTTTATTGGCCATAGATACCGTCTATAAAGTGAGGTTGGAAACAGGCAACTTTACAGCAGGGTGGGATTTCTGCCACTGGGAATCCAGCAGAGCCCAAGCCCACAGAATACCACCCCACTTCTGCACAGCCCCCACTTCCTTTCCTACAGGCAACTGCCTGGGTGAAAACTCGGAGCCCCCCGCAGGAACTCAGCATAATGCCTCCCCCCAAAGATGACCCTAGGCTATTCTTGGTGATCCCCTCCACTTTTCTCTATCCCTGGGACCCCTCCTCAGCCAGGCCAGGCCATCACCCTCCCTCCCCCTGCAGCTTGCTTTATGATTTCCCACTGATCCCCCAGTGGTCAGTGGTCCAGTCCAGCCCATAGGCATTATCAGATTTAATTTTCACAAAACCCCTATAAATAGGAGCCATCATCATCATGCCCATTTACAAGCGCATACACTGAGCCACAGAGGGGTTAAGTATTTACTCGTGGTCACACAGCGAAGAGAAAGAGCTGAATCTGAACCTAAGCCATCTGACTCCAGTCTGTTCTAACCACTACACAACACATCTGGATGCAGGTCAAGTAGGAGCACTCAGGCTGACCCCTGACACCTGGATGACCTGGCCCTTGTTGACCCACCAGCATCAAATATCCCCACCCATATCGCACTCTGGCTATAGTAGCTCCTCAACCCCTCATACTACACACTGGGCCTCCACACGTGCTGGTCTCTCTGCTAGGTGCTCCCTCCCTGTCTTTATGCTTGGCATTTCCGACTATCCAATGTTTTTGGTGGCCAAAGAAGTGGGAGCCTAGGCTGTGGGGTAGGCCAGTTAGGCTGGTGCCTGAGGTGGGCAAAGCCTGGGTCCTGAAGGGCCTCGAAACTGCCAGGCTCAGAGCCCTGGCTTTCTTCTCCACCCGTTCGCATCTCCTTTCACTCACTCTAACCTCTGGGGAAGTCTCCCTTATTCTAACCTAAATTACCTCAACCTAGATGAGCCAGGGGGGTTCCTGGGCCTCTAAAGAATGTGCCTCCACCTCTCCCCGATCAATGACCAAGCTGGGCCACCTCCAATCTCTCTCAAAGGGCCTCCCAGGGTGGCACAGTCTGCAATTGGGGTCTTCTCATGGTGCCATGATCAGGTTGTCCTCCCGATCAAGTGGAGTTATAACCCAGCTCCATAGGCCCCTGGTGGGGGGCATTGCCGGTTCATAGGCACCCTGAGGTGTGGAGCCTGGCTAGGCTGAACTTCTGAGCCTGTAGAGAAGCTGAAGGAAGAGGCCTGCCCAGCCCTAAACCTCTCCAGCAGGACCCCTCTACCCCAAACAGGGATTCTTTGCCTGAGTCCTATGGGGCTCCATGGAAGTACATGGGGGGAGATGTGGTCAAAGGGGCAGACACACTCCTACCTTCACTTAAATCAACAAAATCCCAAGTTGACCTGTTTTATGGTTCTGTGTCAAGATTCTTCTAAAAGAAAGGGCTCCACTGTTCTTAAAAGCTTGGAAATTGCTGCTTGGGATCAAACCCAGACTTTCAGGGCTGGTCTTCCGGTCTCCCCAGGACCCACGGACTTCTCAGGAACCAGGGAGCTGCATGGTGCCCCAGCTGCACCTGGGCTTTTCCACACAGGCCTTGCCTTCCCGGTTCTCTCTGCCTGAAGGGCCAGGCCCCATTTCTGCCTGTCAAGGCCCTGCTGGTCCCTCAAGGCTCCAGCCACTCCCCCGTCCCTCATAAGCCTCCCTGGTCCTCCCTGTTCTCCTTCTTTCTGAGCCTCAGTTCTCAGATGGGGCTCCTGGGGCAGGAACTCCTTCCTATTAGTCCTATAGCCCACAAGCTAGCCCTGTATATATATAGGCACCAGTATATGGCAGTGGAATTGGAATTTCTTTTAAAATTACCCTGGGCTCTCCAAACCCATTATCCAGGCTGATACCAGAGTTAATTACTCAGGGCTGATTAGAAAAGCAAGGACCAACTGTGCAGTCAGCCCAGTTATTCCACCAGTGACAATGACTGCCGCAGTCCTCCGTCAAATCGCTGGGCTTTTCCCCTGGGAGTGAGGCCCTGCTCCAGGCAGAAAGTGGGCTGAGGCTCTCCCCATTCACCTGATCTGGCATCCACTGCCCAGCGTAGCCCCATGATGGGAACTCGGGGGTTTCAGTGCAGGGACGACTGCTCTGTTCACATCTGTCCAGATGGATAATGCCTATTTGCATTACTTGTTGACATCTGGCTGTCCCTAACTATTCCAACTTCGCTGTCATCAAAGAAGGTATGAGCAATTCTCAGACTGGGTCCTCACTTCCAATATCTGCACAGATGTCTTCATGGGTATAAGTGTGTCGGGATTGAAAAGGAGTGTATGTGTACACATGTCGATGTGTCATGTACCTTGGGCTTTGCCAATGCTGGGATGTGGGGGGGGGGTCTACAGTCAACTAAACCCTCAGTGTGGGAATTGCTGGTTTCAGGGCACACCCCCTCCATCCTGGCTCTGCCAGGGCTCCTCTCTGCATCTCCACCCTGAGCTCAGGGCCCAACACTGGGTGTTCCCCAGCACCCACGGCCCAGGCCTGGCCACGGGGAAGGTGGCCTGATAACTGAGGGGAGGGTGCCACAATGCTGCCTGCGGCCTCAGAGCTAAACCCCTAGGACAGGGCTCAGGGCCAGGGGCCCAGTGGGAGACAGGACAGGAGGCTGGGGGTGGGGGAGGCGGCCTGGGTTGGCTACGGGTCTGGGCCTCTCTGGGCTCTTTGTCCAAATATGGAAGGTTCTTTTGCCTCCATTTGAGTCATGCCGGCCATGGCCCAAGAGATCTGCTTTCCAGATACTGCAGGCAGGCGGGACTGTGCCAGCAATGCCTGGTCTGCCCCCACCCACCTCTCCTTCCTCTGCCTGTGGCCCATCTCAGCACCCCTCCAAAATCCTGGGCACAGCTTTCTCCACCAGCAGGGAGCCCAGCATCCACCTCAGTTGCTCTCCAGCACCAAGAAAAAGGGCCACATCGGAGAGGAAACACTCCTTCCCTCTATCACCTCTTCTCACTTCCTGAGGGCCCCTCATATTAAACTGAGCTCATGCATATTTAAGCAACTACTATGTGCTAGTTCCTGGGGCTAGGACTGTGATTGTAAATCCAGTTAGGCTCCCCAAATCCAAACTGAAATTCACTCTCTCCTCGCATGCGCCCACCCTGGGGATGACACCTCCCCCACCAGGCAGTCCTGAAAGCCAGGAGCCTGGGTAACAAGCAAGGATTCTGGAACCAGACTGTCTGGGTTTGAATGTGAACTATGCCACTTGGTTAGCTTTCCTAACCTGGGCAAACTACTTCCCCTTTGGTTCCGCTTCTGTGTCACAGGGATGTGGGCACCTCCCCACATGGTGGTGTGAGAATTAAATGAATACACGGAAAGTGATCAGACCAGTGCCGGGCGCACAGGAAGAGCTCTGCTACTGAAAGGGGGCAGCAATAGAATTTGGGGAACCAGCTAGTATTGTAAGAAATATTAATCATGCTCTGTTAACCATGATTGTTTTATTCTGGTTAAAGAAGGCACATTCTACCCTGGCTGGAGCTGACCTGGAGATGCAGCCCTTCCTCCCCATCTGGAGCTGCCTATTATCATGGGAAGATGAACAGTTACGCTGCAGAAACCACAATCGCCAGCCCTTTGAAGATCCCCAGCCCTTTTTGCACACCTGCAGGCCTTTGCAAACCTCCAGCCTGTACCTGTTAACTGCCCATCTGGCACTCCCTCTGGCTATTTCCCCATGTTACCTCGGCCCTTGCATATCACTAAGCCCTCTGAAGACCCCTAGTCCTTTTGCATATCTGTAAACTGCCCTTTTGCCTAATTTTCCTTTGTACTTTTACTATATAAGCAGCTGGCTTATCGTGGGGTGCAGAGCGGATTTCTGTGGCTGACCTGCTGCTCTCCCACGCTGCCGGCAGTACTGGAATAAACGCTCATATATGATTTAACCCTGTCTCTGCTTCATTGGCTCGAGTAGTAGACAGGCAGCACGGACCCATGGTTTGTCCGGTTCACTACCAGTACTGTGTCTCTCCACCCCCTGACTGAACCATATTCAGTCAGGTACTGTGAACTAGACCTCCTCAGGCTTTCTATCAGCTTTCTCCTAGATCTCTGCTTTAGACAAAAGTGAGCCTTGCAGCCTTGGAGTGAGGCCAGCCTAGGTTCCAATACCACCTCTCTCCTTCTGAGCTCTGCGATCCAAGCTAGGCACCTCACCCTCTTTGGGCCTGTGTGTAGTTCCCATCCCCACCCCCAATCGGTACTGGCTTGAGACAGTACACTTCGCCCATCTACCAGCTCCCACCCGCCTGGGTGCTCAGGTATGGTGGTGGGAAGACCAGCCTGAAAATTCCCCAGGGGCAGGGCCCAGCCCATCTCCTCCTGCCTTCCTCACCCCCTCCACATTACTGTATTTAATAAATGTGTTTTGATGTCCCACCATGTGCCAGGAACAGGAGGGTTTGGCATGGGGGGGAGGCACCTGACCAGAACCAAGCATTAGGTCACAGGGGGAACTGGGGACCACACCCCCAGAGCCTTTGAGGTCGGTCCACCCCCAAGCAGAGAGAGGTTGCAATAGCTGTGAGTCCTGGGGTGGGGGAGGGTTCCTGACACCATTGCCTGGGATACCAAGGGGACACTGCCCAATACAGGGCCCTCTTCCAAAGGCCTGGTCGTAGCCAGGGGCCTGTCTGGCTCTGTCGGAGGCAGGGAGAGACAGAGGGTCAGAGGAGATAAGAGACAGACGGAAGGAGCAAGACTGAGGGAAAAGGGCAGGACGAAGGATCAAGGAGGGAAGATAGAAAGCAAGAAGAACCCAGTAAGGGGAAAGAAAAGTCTGGTGTGAATCAGTAGAAGAAACAGTGGAAGAGGAGCCCCCAGGTCCAGGTGAAGAGGTGGGGCCTGCGGATAAGGGCTAGCCCTGCCCTCCTCCTCCTCCAGCCGTGGGGCCAGGCCCAGGGCTATTTTTAGTGGAAACTGAATTTAGCTGTTCCCTCGGAAATTCCTCACCCTCCCCAGGCTACGCCCCTGCTGGCCTTGGGAAGAAGCCTGGAAGCTCTGGTCCAGGCGGGAGGGGAGAGGAGCGCCCAGGAGCAGCAAGGAGCTAGAAGGGAACTTGGGCATCTGATGAGAAAATGAGGCTCCAATCAGGCCCCAAATATGAGTTACTCCTCTTCCTACAGCCCCTGCCTCATTCTCCTCCAGGAAGGCCTCCTGGGCTGCAGCGCCACAGAATAGCACTTGTCTCAGGTACAAATATCATGAGGATATTGTGTCTCCATCTATATGATCCACTACTAGCAAGACTGCCTGCCTGTCCACCTACCAGTCACTGTACCCCCAGCTTCCAAGAACCTGCATGGCCCAGAGCTCTCCTGGGCTCTGCCACATCTGGACTCCCACTTCACAGATGGGGGGACTGAGGCCTAAACAGCTTGTCTTGGTGTGACGAAAAAGGGGTTCTATGGAAAGTAACCTCACAGGGTGATCTGATTATAAATTCCCAACTGGGGATGGTGGGTAGTCACTCTCTAGGCCTGTAACTTATTTAGTGAAAGGTTTTCAAGCAAGCCCTGTCCATTGTTCTTGTGCATCTAGGTTAACACACCTCTGAAATGCCAGAAGTAATACCACCCCCTCACCCTCCCACTCCCCAAAGGCATAACCACTCTCAAGAGGACATAGAATTTTAACCTGCAATCTAATCCGGGCCTTGCTTTCTCCCACCTTCTTGTAATTTTCCTTACTTCCTCCTTAATTTCAAATGCATAAAAGAAACTGCAAAACTGTCATTCTCCAGAGCATTTGAGATCTTATTTCCTGTCATGTCATCAGTTTGGCTCAAATAAACTCTTATAAAAATTCTCTACAGGTTTGGACGGTTCTTATGTCGACACCAGCAAGGCAGCACAGGCCTGCGTAGGCTGCTCCCAGAAGGGCCGGTGGGGACGTAGCCTGGAGCCCTGCTGTTCTCTGGGGACCCCATTGGGAAGCAGGGCACTTCCTCTGGAGCAGGAGGGACTGGAGTTAGACAAGCTTGTGGGCACAGAGGCAGGGACCTGAGCTGGCTCAGAGCGGAGGAAAAGTTCTTCCATGAGGCAGGGGGATGACTCAGATGACCCCGCATCCTGTCCCAAAGCCTCATTGTCTAACCCCAGTTTCCGATAGGGCCCTTGAGCCTAAGTTTAAACCATCAGATTTTATGTCCAAATGATCTCCCTAGTGAGTGCTTTTCTCTCTAGCCCCACGTCACCTGCTCCCTCAGCTCAGGCCTCTCATCTCCCTGTTCCCTCCGGTCCAATCACCACCCAGAGCCAGAGGATGCTTTCCAATGCGCCAATCTCACATTGCCCCTCGAAGCTCCTAACCTCCCATGGCCCCCCACTGCCTACGAGACGAAGCCCAAAGCCGAGGCCATTTAACTTGGCACTGGTGGCCTGCAACCTGGCTCCTCCACACACACAGCCTCTCTCTATAAGCTCTGGGCAGAAACCTGCCTGCACTCTTGGCCTCAGACATACATTGAGGCTTCTTTCCTGCCTGGCTCAGCAGTAGCCCCTTAGACCCACAGTCCAAGTGTGGGGCTACAGCGTGGTGAGGTGCCCGGGCAGACTACTGGGCCTGGTCTCCTACTGCATGGCCTTGGACAAGACCTCATCTTTTGCTGGGTCCCAGTGGCCTTTCAGAATAATGCAGGGTGAAAGGTGGTTAGAAGACGGGGGGCGGGGGGGGGTTGGACCTGGCATTCAAGACCCTGCCCCTCTTTCTCCTCCTGCTCCTGGCCTGCCAAGAAGTTGTATGTCTCACCATCAGGCTCCACCCCAGGGACATAAGAAGAGAGAGAGGGGGACAGTGAGAAACCAGGAGTGAGACCTCAGGCAGCCAAGATGGAGTAAGTAGGACTTGGGGGGGGTGAGGGGGGAAAGGGTCCTTTCCTGTGCTTCCGCCCCTTCCCTTCCACATCTGCTCCTTGACCTCCAGTGCCCCGTCCTGGGAAAGGACTGGATGTTTGTCCAAGGGGTTGGGGGGAGGGGGCTCGGCAGTCCCAGGAGGCCAGGCTATGGGGCTGGCTGGCAGCCAGGAGCCCAGGCCTCCCTCCTTCTAGCTCGGGGGCCGGGCCTGCTCACCCCCTGGGAACCAATAAACAGGAAACAGATACCAACCTGGCGCTTGCTCCCTCAGCCTGACCCCCTCAATCACAGTCCCTGCCACCAGTCCCCCCACTGCCCTCCCACTGGCCCAGGACCTGCGCCACCTCTCCCCAGCTTCAGAATCTCAGAACCAAGAAGTAATCATCTCAAATGATCTCGAACAAAACCAACTAAGAGGTATGACTCCTGGAAAAAACTCAGAATCCGTTGCGAAACCACAGAATTCTGCACTCTGCACCGGCCGTCTCAAAAGCACACACTTTAAAGTGGCCACATCTCTGAGAGCTCCGGACCTGGAGTCATGGGCTGAGGGCTCCACAAGCATTATCTCTTTGGCCTTGACAGTAACTCCTTAGTGTCCCCATGTTACAGAGCAGGACACTGAGGCTCAGAGCTGACATGAGGTGCCTCATTTGGTATCACCTAGTGAGTTAGAATCAGGTCAGGTCTGAGATGTTAACCCTGATCAGTCTGACCCCAAAGTCCACCGGGCGCACAGACCCTCAGACTCCCTACCTTGCAAGGGACCAAGCCCCGTTTCATAGGCTGGTTCCAATGGGTCTGGGGCTCTGACCAGAGAGGGCTTCTGCTGTGCCTCCCAGGTGGAGGCTGGTGGTAACAAAAAGAGAAAGGAGCTGGAGAAAGAAGCAAGGACAGTGGTGCTTCTACCCAACTGCCCAGCCCCTCTCCCCCGCCCACCTCCAAAGGCCCAGGCTGCTGGGCCACCTGGCCTATCCAGATGGAGCCAGGACCCCACTTGCTTGCCCTCCTATTCAGAGTTTTATCTTGTGCTTCAGAGTTGGAAAAAGATG
Source organism: Myotis lucifugus (assembly GCF_000147115.1). Lineage (NCBI taxonomy): Eukaryota > Metazoa > Chordata > Mammalia > Chiroptera > Vespertilionidae > Myotis > Myotis lucifugus. The sequence continues at coordinate 53,045 of NW_005871186.1, forward strand.
CCAAGAATCTGAGCATCTTGGAGTGAATGTCTCTGAGAATCTTAGAATCCTACCATCTTAGCATCTCAGTCAGGAGGGGAGGGACGAACATTTCTAAAGCCCTCTTAGCATTAGTTCATTTACTTTGAACAATAATCCTTGGTGGAGTGAGGGGATAATTCACCCATTTTTTGGACTCAGAGGAGTCTGTAAATGCTTGCTCTGGGTCCCGAAGCCAGCCTGGGGGAGAAGGGATCTGGGCCGTGCACCTTACCCACGGCACCCTCCATGTGGCACCTTCTAGGGAGCACCCTGGCCTCTCAGGGCACGAAGGAACCTAATAGGTCTCTGGTCCAACAGCATCAGATAACCCCAGGGCTACAGAAAGGGGGTCTTGGACGCCTCTCTGGGGACCCAGATACCCTGGCTCCTGGCACAGGAGGTTAGGGGGGTCCTCTCCAGATGTCCCTTAGATCCACCTGGGATACCTGGCAGAGATGTGACTCCCACACCCTCCCTAGACCCAGACCTTCTGTCTTTGCCTTGGCCAACTACCCTACTTGGGAGCTGCTTCAGCAAACTCAGGGCCAGCCAACCTAGAAGCCAAGCCTGTCCACAAGGGACCCACTGGCTCTTCTGTCCCTCTCCCATCAGCCAGCGCTCAGCCTTCATCTGGACCCTACCCATCTCAGGAGCCGGGACCCTTGTTGAAAGCTCCGTGCATGTAGGGATGATGTCCAAGCTTTCCCTGTGTGTACTCACTGCCCATCAGTGATGAATGACCAATGAACATGGAAAGAAATGACTGCAGGATAAATGCAGTGGGCTTGAACTCACAGGTTCAGCCAGGCGACCAGCATCTACCAGAGGCTCTGGATCTCAGGAGCTGACAGCCCGGCCCCTCTGCCCACCTGTGGAAGGCAGAAGAAAGGTCCCCAAACATGTCCACATCCTAATCCTCGGAACCTGTGAATATATTACCTCACATGGCAAAAGGGACTTGGCAGATGTGATTAAGGATTTTGAGATGGAAAGATTATCCTGGATGATCCAAGTGGGCGCTAAGTAATCACAAGGGTCCTTATAAGAGGGGGGCAGGAAGTCTGGATCAGAGAGAGAGATTTGAAGGTGCTATGCTGATGGCTTTGAAGATAGAGGAAGGAGACGAACCAAGAAGTGACAGTTGCCACCAGAAGCTGGAAAAGACAAGGAAACTGGTTTCCCCCTAAACCTCCAGAAAAAATGAAGTCCTGCCCTAACCGGTTTGGCTCAGTGGATAGAGCGTCGGCCTGCGGACTGAAGGGTCCTGGGTTCGATTTCAGTCAAGGGTATGTACCCTGGTTGCGGGCACATCCCCAGTAGGGGGCGTGCAGGAGGCAGCTGATCGATGTTTCTCTCTCATCGATGTTTCTAACTCTCTATCCCTCTCCCTTCCTCTCTGTAAAAAAATCAATAAAATATATTTTTAAAAAAATGAAGTCCTGTTAATACCTTAATTTTAACTCCATGAAACCCATTTCTTCTGATCTCCAAAACTGTAAGAGACCATTTGTATTGTTTTAAGCCACTAAGTGGGTAGTAATTTGCTCCAGAAGCAATAGGAAACTAAACGACCACCCATCTCTGCCAACCAAAAGCTTGGAATCAGCTCATGTCCCTCCCACCTCAGGTAGCTCTGTAAGACCCCTCTCACTCTCTCTCTCTACCCAGGGGGAGTCTCAGAGCCCTGTGACTTCCCCCAGCCCCAGAGGAAGTTTTAACTGGCAACAGCAGCAGCACTACCTCTGGGGACAGGCCTCAAGAGTGAGCCCCGCAGCCTGACACAGTGTGGGGAGAGTCCTGGTCTATGAGTGTGTGCTGGGGAGGGGGCCTAGAGCAGCGGCTAGTGGTAGGGGAAAGGGCCCTGGGGGCCAGACCAGGGTGAGTCCGGCCTCACTCTCCTCAGTGGCCTAATGGGCTGCGAGTCTCCAGCTGCCAGCACTTTAGTCTACAAGTCAGTGCAAGCTGCTGCCTCTCCCAGCAGCTCTGGGAGAAGATTTTATTCTGCTGCTCAAGAGCATGGAGGGATTTGTGGCTCTGAGAGGGAAATGGACATATTTAAGGACACACAGCAGGAAAATGGAGAGGCGACGGCTAGAACCCAGGCCTACTAACCCTAGTGCAGACCTCCCATGTACTACACCAGGTCATCCTTGGTTACACCACAGCTACTAGAGGGGACCATGGACACCCCTCTGGGGGCTCTGATACCCTTGCTGAGGCCTTAGGCCCCTGCATGTCATAGGCTGGAGCTCACCACTGTTCAGGGACCGGCAGCCTGGCAGTCTTCTTCTGCCTCTGTTCATCCCTGGAATGCCCCAGAGGCTGGGGGTGGAAGTGGGGGGAGTGAGGAGGGATCAACACCCGCCCATTGGGGGTGACACCAGCTCCAACAGACTCCTGCTTCCCAGGGGACCCAGGGCCCCTGTTTCAGGGCCTGCCAGCAAGGCGCCAGGCTGCCTGGGCACACTTCCCAATAAGTACACCAGGGCTTCGAGCCTTTCTGGGAAACAGGCTCCCTCTTCCCCCGCCCTACCACCACCATCCCCGCCAACTCTGCTCAGTAGGAACCATGTGGGGCCAATATATGACCCGGGCATCAGGACACCTGGGGCCAAATCCCATACTTGAGCCAAGGGCCTTGGGGAACCTCTGCCCACGTGGGGCCCTGCTTCTTCATCCCTACATTGGGGCCATGGCAATGACCACCTACTTGGAGGACCAGATGGGCGGGACAGGATTGCCTTGTGGTGGCATGTGCTCTCTGTCCTAGGAGACATGCAAGCTGGAGCTAATGGGTGTCATGGTGCCTGCAGAGGAGACTCCAATGGGATATGGCACTAACACGGTCCTCACTGGGGCCCTGTGACAGCCCTACGCTCCTAACCTTTGAGATAAGCTAACATAAGTCTGCAAGGGACAGCCAGTGCAAGCTACAATCCCAGTCTACCCTGGGGGCTTTGTCAATCTCCGCTTCCCCACCCTAAGCAACCCCTCACACACTGCCCAGCCTCAGCAGCCTAAGTAGCTACATGTTCACCTTGAAAGCTAGAGTCCAGGCCCTCCCAAAGCCCTCTGCGCTGCAGCAGAAACCCACCACCTGACTGACCACCTCTGCCCCAGTCCAAGCCCCCATCAGCTCTTGCCTAGAGTATTCCAATGGCCTCCTGACTGGCCTTCCTTCTTCCACCGTGGACCTCTACAATCTACCCGCACAGAGCAGCCAGAGCAGGTCTATGAAGGCCTAAATCAGAGCAGGTACTCTATTCAGAACCTTCTAACAGAGCCTGCCCCATCTCACCTCAAATAAATGCCAAAGACCTTCCACTGGCCTATGAGACCTACCTGTCTGGCTCCAACCCATTTCCACCCTTCCTCACTTCTCTGACCTCATTTCCTACTCTGCTCCATCCACACAGTCCTCTTGACAATTTCTCACACACACTTTACCTCCGGGCCTTTGCACTTGCTGTTCTCTGCCCAGAATATCCTTCCCCCCAGACCATAACCTGGCTTGCTCTCTCACTTCCTCCAGGCCTCTGCTCCAACCTCATCTCCCCAAAGAGGCCTTCTCAGACCTCTCGATCTAAAATAGTATACCCTCCCTGCCTGGACGGCATTGCTCATTGGTTAGAGTGCCGTCTCATGCACTGAAGGGTTGAGGGTTCGATTCTTGGTCAGGGCACATACCCAGGTCGCAGTTTCAATCCCTAGTCGGAGCTTATGGGAGCAACCAATCGATGTTTCTCACATCAATGTTTCTCTCTCTCCCTCTCTCTCTCTCTAGAATCAATGGGAAAAAAAAATCCTCGGGTGAGGATTTAAAAAAACAAAATAGTACCCCCTCCCTGTCACTCTCTACTTTCTTATCCTGCTTCATTTTGCTGTGCAGCCCCTGCATCTCTGACTCACAATGTACCCATTTACAGACAGGCCTCCTCTAGTCTGGAAGCTTCATGAGGCCAGGCCTTAGTTTGATGTATCCCCAGGGCCTAGAAGAAAACCTGTGTCTAGAGCAGGGGTCCTCAAACTACGGCCCGCGGGCCACATACAAATACAAATATTGTATTTGTTCCCATTTTGTTTTTTTACTTCAAAATAAGATATGTGCAGTGTGCATAGGAATTTGTTCATAGTTTTTTTTTAAACTATAGTCCGGCCCTCCAACGGTCTGAGGGACGGTGAACTGGCCCCCTGTTTAAAAAGTTTGAGGACCCCTGGTCTAGAGGCTAAGTGTTTGCTAAATGGATGAATGCATTGCCCTATCAAGGGTCACCCAAGTCTCTGAAACAAACTCTGACTGCATGCAACCTGCCATATTCTTTCCAACCTCTTAGCCTCTGCTCATGCTATGCCCTCCTCCTAGAATCCCTCCTTCTCTTCAATTGTTTAAAAATATGTTTTTATTGATTGTTTTAGACCACCAGGAAGGGAGAGGGAGAGAGAAACATCTATTGGCTGCCTCCTGTACACACCCCGACTGAGGATCGAACCGGCAACCTGGGCATGTGCCCTTACCAGGAATCAAAACAGTGACCTTTTGGTGCACAGGATGATGCTCAACCAACTGAGCCACATCAGCCAGGGCCCTCTCTTCAGTTTTAAAGGCCAAATTCAAGCAGAGCCTCCTCCAGGAAGCCTCCCCTGCCAGCATGAGGCCAGTCCCTCAACATCCTACAGCCCCTTCAGTCGGCTTCTAGATTCTGAAAGCTCTGAGTGTTTCCGCTCCCCCGGCAGCCTGGGAGTGCCTCCCCTCCACTGTGAGGGGGGCATGTGTAGCCTGAGAGATCACAGATGGGAGGGAAGAAAGCAGGAGGGGCAAGTTCTTACACTGGGTTGGGGGCTGGGGACAGGATTAGCAGAGGCTGCCAGCCTCCCGAACCCAGCTGGTCCCTGAAATGTGGGGCTGGAAAATGTCAGGCTCAACTCTGGTCCATCCTCCAACTCTTCTCTGCTGGGGGGTGGGGGGACCACTCCTGGGTCACACTCCCCCCATTAGCCCAGGGCCCTTCGGAAGGGAGTGGGGCAGCAGGGAATAAACAGAGGAAAGGGACAGCCCTGGGCCTGTACTCCCCCTTCCCACCCTCCTCATGCCGGGTGACAAGACATTTAATTATAGATATTTGGTACCGCTCAGAATTCCAAATGTCCTAATCGCCTCCCCTCCCAGAACCAGTTTCCATGGAAAAATCATAGCAAAAAGCCAAGGAGGGAAAGGAGAGCCCCCATTCCGAGGGTTCCCTGCCAAGAGGAGGCAGAGATGAAAGGTGACGCAGAGCCGCAGCCCAGGCCTTCCTCTGTGAGGCGGAGAGCTGACGGGGCAGGCTGGGCGTGGGGGCCGTGTCTGCTGGGGCAGGCGGTGAATGGCAAGGCCAGGGTTCTGGTGCTTGGGCCTGGCTCTGCCCTGCCTTACTGTGTGAACTCAGACTCAACATTCTCCTTTCTGAGTCTTGAAGTTCTTCCCACTCCGACCCCCAGGCTCCAGTGAATTAAATAACCACCATAAAGGTGTTCAGGCTGTTAGGGGTGTGCAGGTGACTCCTCCATCTGCCCCCTGATCCTGTTCCTCTACCCAGATGGCAGGCCAACCCTACCAAGAAATAGGGACCTCACGGGCCCCTTCAACTCTAAGACACTGACATTCGAGGATTCAGTGCGAGTCCAAGTCTGACATTCTAAGAATTCAGCTCTAAAGATTCCCACAGCTTTCACATTTGAAGAATGAGACATTTGGAGTGTCTGGCATATAGAAAGCACTTAAAAAATGTTAGCCACAGTGACTGCTATTCCAATAGGCTAAAGTTCTGAGTCCACCCATCTGATTCTGACAGACAAGTCACTTCCTGTTTCTTGTCTGGATGTGGCGACAGTTGTCACATCTGTCAAATGGGTATCAAGTATCTGAGGGCAGCAGGTTGGACCACAACACTGCTTTGAGGCCAAGGTGGGGGAAGCCCTAAAGAGTTGCTGATCATCCAGGCTATGCCTTGTGGACCTAAATGGAAATGCCAAGGGGCGTGGGAGGCTCCCACAGCTCTGCCTCCTCCCCCCAGCACATAAGCAAGCAAGTTTCCACAGAATAAAGCCATCATGCCTTATCCCTCATTCCCTGGGCTCCTCGTTCTTATGGCTCTTGCATAGACCTGCCTTCCTCTCTCTTCCAGCCACAGGCCAACTACCCTGTAGGCTGTCCTTCCTATAGAGCCTCAAAGAGTAGACAGTCTAACCTCCCATTATACAGATGGCAAAACCAAGGCCCAAGATGACTTTCCAGGTCTTACAGTGGGTCAGAGGCAGAGCCAGGCCTGGTACCCAGGTTCCCTGCTCCCAACAAAGGGGGGAGGAGGGGATCACATCATGTGAAGGGCAAATATGAACTCAGCTAGGAGAGACCTGAGAGACTTCGACACAGCCTGGGGTCAGGTCAGGGGCCCCCTCTACACCAGGGCAGCTCCTGGCTGGGTTCACACTGGTTTCTGCCCCATCAGCAAAGTGTGAAAGCCTCTTCTCTTCACTTATTCTGGAGCCCACACCACACCATCTCCACCCACAGTCCAGGGAGCGTGACTGGAGCCCTGGGCCTAAAACAAGGGAACATTGTCTACTCCATGGAGGCCAGCAGGAGGGAGTAGACAGCTGCTCCCCATCTTCTTGGAGCCAAAAGGAAGGGGACAGCAGGAGGGATTTAGGCTAGCAGATGGGAGAACTTCCAGGCTTTATGAGGGGATAGGGAATTAGGAGATGGTGAGTATCTTCTGAGCCAATTCACGTCCAGCGGGTTATACTGAGGCCAGGACTACCTAGCCCTGTGTTCAGAAACTAGTAGGTAGCGGGGAGGAGCGGCCCAGGCTGGTCACTGGAAGCAGCTGGAGTGGTGGGGCCTGTTTTTTCCCTCTCCTGCCCCCAGGAAGGAAGTGACTGTACCAGCCACTCACTGTACAAGAGCCTGTCAGACCGAGACCATTACCCCCGTTCTACAGGAAGGGGAAGGTGAGGCATGGAACAGAGACGTGACTAACCCAAGGCCTCACGGGGACTGGGAGCCGAAGCTCAAACCCTGTCTGCTATGACAAGCCACCAATTCTCTCCCCTAAGAGGGGACACCAAGCTGGGCCTGGAGAGGTGGGAGGACTGGAGCAGGCAAAGGCTTAGAGCTTGGAGAGAGCCTCCACTGAGGGCAGGGAGAAGCCTACGTTATGGGCAGATATGTCCCACCGCATAGGCCATGGAGGGCAGGGGGACCCGAAGCTTCCCCCTGAGGTCAGGCAGGCAGGGAATGTGCTGGAAGGTATAGGAGGAGCCAATTCTGCAAAAACTCCCACCTCCTCTCTGGATCTCAATGCCTCTTCATAGGAGTAACAGCTGCTCCCCCAGCCCCCCAGCCCCCCATCCCAGTCTCTTCAAGTCCCTTGGTTCACCCCTGCTCTCCCCCCTAATTTAGTCTTCAAGGCTCCCAGAGGAGATAATTATATAGGAAAGGAAGCTGGGGAGGGGCTCCTGGCAGAAGCTGCCCTGCTCGCACCCTCCCCCAACCCCAAGTTCCAAAGACAACAGGCACTGAAATCAGGGGTACCTGAGCTGCCTTACCAGGCTCAGAAGGAAGGACAGGCCCCAAATTTCCCCTCTCCCCATTCCCTGCCTGCTGACTCTGCAGCCTTTGGTCTCCGTGAGAGACACCAATCAGAGGCAGGACCAGGGGGAACTAGAGACAAGGAGAGAAAAACAAAGAGAAAGAAAATTCAGAAGGGGCGTGAGAGCGCTGGGAGTGACCAAATTAGTCCAGCATTTAGCGGTTCCAGGCTCTTACTCAGGCAGGGAGCACAGTGGGAGTACAGGTCACGGGTTGAAATAACCCCGAGGCCATCCCCGTGATAGGACCAGAACCCAGAGCCTCAAATCTAGCATTAAGCACCTGGAACCTACCTGAACCCACAGCCCAAACCCCAGGGGCACCTGAAGCCAGAGGAAGGGGAAAGCATCTCAGTCACCAGGAAGGAGATGGGGGTGGGGAGAAGCATAATGGACCAGAACCTCCACCCTGACCCACAGAGGCAATCCTGCCTGTGGGGGTCAGAACCTCTCAAGGCTGCTGTCTGCTGACCTCCAGCCACCCTGCTCCCTGACCCAGCCCTTCTCTAGAGGCCCCCATTCTAATCAGAAGAGGCTCCAGCAAACCTCAGGCCTCAAGAGTGCCCCAACTCCAACCCATGACTCCCCCAAAACTTGGCATCACCAGCTGGAGACATACAACCACCTTGTCCACAATCCCCCTGCTTTTATAATGAGGTTAAGTCAGAGAAAGGCCAGGACCATCAATGTACTTTACAGATCCCTCTCTACTACTCCATAAAGTAATGCCTGTCTCTCTCCAATTTTCCCAGGCCCAGGGACAGACCCACACTTTAATCTATCAGAGGAAAGCCACTGGGGGAGGGCAAACCCAAGTCAACTGTGGGCCCCCCAGCCCCAAACATCCTACAAGGGGTCCGGCTAATGGGGCAGCAAGGCTCTCTAGAAAGTTCCATCACTCTTCCATCTCCTTGTGTATTTAAAACACAGAACCAGATAGGAATCTCTAAAGTCAATCCCTGGAAAACAGCTGAAGGACAAGATTAAAACCCTGTGTAACTATCACCCAGAGCACCTTGGAGCAGGTAAGAACCTTTGAGTTAGCACTAGCAGAGGCCTGAAGCCCCTGGGGCCTGAACAGGTAGAAGCCCTCTGTCATTCACACTCTTAAAACGGCCTGAGCACTGCCAGGACCAGAGAAGCACCCTCAGACCTGGGTACCTGCCCACTGAGCACTCCTGCAGAAGTCAGCGCCCATGGCCTTCCCTCAGCCCCACCCTGACGGCCCCCCACGAAGGACTCACCACCTGCGGCTTGCTGCAGCACTTGCTGGCAGGGGCAGGCTCTTCTGGAGTCCGGGTTGCCTCCGGGGGCTTGGCCTCAGCAGAGGGCGGTGCAACCACTGGAGTCAAGCATGGCATATCCACTGGCACTGGCACTGGGGCAGGCACCTCGCCAGAGTGGAGGGTCAGCATGTACTGCTTCGTGACATCCTCGAGGGATGGTGCCTGCAATGTGGGGTGGGCTCGGGCAGGAAAGCCCATGGGCTCTGGCACAGCCACAGGGGGGCCAACAGAAGTCGGTGGCTCAGGCACCACGATAGGTGTGAAGGTGGCAGGCACACTGGCATGGCGAACATGTTTGGAGGAGGGTCGGGCCTGATGGCCCTCCTCTCTCGGTAGCTCCTGATGACTGCTCCGGGCTGGGCGCTTCTTGGAGCCACGGCGGATGAGCCGTGGGGACAGAACGTCAGCCAGTTTAGGGTCAAGGTGGAAGTCATGGTGGGCACTGGGGCAGGTAGACAGGGGTTCAGGCAGAGCCATCTCAGACTGTGCCCGGCCCCTGGCAGGACTAGGCTCTCCTGGTTCTGCCTGTCGATCTGCAAGAATGGGCTCACTGCTGGATGGAGGCAGCGTGGGCTCAACCTCTCGGATGGGCTCCCCTCCGGGGCCCTCAAACCCAGGCCCTGCCAGCTCCCCACGGCGGCTGGGGTCACTCAACGATTTCTTCTTGGGGGCTTTGCCAGCCACCCTGTCATCCACCACACGCCCCAAGGCACCAGGCTCTTGAACAATGCTCTGAATGACCTCCTGGTATCCCTTGCTCTCTTCACTGCCCACAGACCAGTCACTGTGGCCGCTGGTCAAGCCCTCATCCACGGCTGGGGCTACTGGAAGCCCTGTTTTGGGGCTCAGTGAGCCCAGGAGGTTGCTATCCACAGAAAACCCAGAGGGCTCCTCAGAAGTGGTAGCCCGGTGGCGCTGAGGAATTGGGTCACTTAGAGACCGGTAGGCCTCCCCTGCCTCCCCATTGCTCAGTTCAGTCCCACCTGGGCCTGAAGGTGGGACTTTTCGTCTCCTGCGGAGGGCACCTGGTGTGGGAGGAGTATCAGGAGCCACCAGGGACCACCCTCCCACACTGTCTTCAGTCCCAGGGATTTGGTTGGTCTGGGCTGAAGGCGAGTTAAGGGGTCGCCATACCCCTGTGGTGCCGAGGCTGCAAAAGGCTGAAACAGGAGGTTCAGGGTCTGCCCCAATGCCCTCGTCCATCAGGCTGGATTCCGGGCCGGAGAGCTCCTCCTGGGACCGCTGCCCGTGGGCCATGTCCCCTGCCCACTCAGGGCTTCCAGGCGGGATGTCACTTCCATCATCCTGCTGGGCACCCATGCGCTGGATCTTCTCAAAAACCTGGCGGGCCTCTTGGACATACTGATCCTGAACAATGAGGGGCAGTGGGTCCTCCTCGGCGCCGGGGTCTGCCAGCAGGAGCTCAGAGGAGCTGGGCTTTAGGGCATTGGTGCGGGGTTGGCGGCGGGCCACGGGCTTCTCAGAGCAGGTAAATGACTTTGTCCTTCGAAGGGTGGCTGTCAAATCCTTGAGCGTGGGGCGGGTGCCAGGTGCTGCTGGGGCTGCTGGGGCCATAGGCCCAAGTTGCCCCCCCATGCCACGTGCTGATGGTGAGTCTCTGCCATCTAAGGGGCTACTCCCAAGGTCCCCGGGGCGCCCAGCAGACTTTCGGACCCTCAGCTCTGAAAGGTCCGAGCGCAGGAAACTGAGCAGAGTTAGGGTCTCTGAGGCAATGTCTGGGTTTGACAGGGACTTGCGCTGCCGCCTCTTGTCCAACTCCAATCCTCCATCCCTCAATGCCCTTGCGGTGCCCACGGGTCCCTTGGTGCGGGTTCGAGCCTGGGACCTTAGGAGGAGCCCTTCTCCAGCTCCAAAGCTCGGGGAACGATACACACCCCAGCTCCCAGAGCCCCGGCTGGCCCACAGGTCCTCATCCTTGAGGGTCTCCGTGCTGGAGTAGCGGCTGCTACCACAGGAGCCGGATGGGCTGGCCAGGTAGGCGGGAAAGCTCACCTTAGCCACTCGGAAAGCTCCCCCCACAGTGTCTGACAAAGACCGCAGTCCCTCCTGGGGGGGACCCGGTGCACAAGGAGGTGAGTCAGTACCCCACTCCCGGGGTCCTTCCTCAACAGGGGCTCTGGGAGATGTCGGGGGCTCCAGGCTTCCGGCTCCCCTAACCGAGTCCATGCTGCGCAGGTTTAACCCACAACTGTCTGGCTTACAGTCCTCATCCAAGAGAGCGCTCCCCGGCCCGGGGCCCGGCCTCCCTCTCCAGCGGCGGCTGCCCTCACCATCTTGGTCCTCTTCGCTGCCGGAGGAGAGGCCTCCGTGGTAGGCCGGGCTCTGCGCCCCGGGCGGCAGCGGCGGCGGGCCCTCCTCTTCCTCCTCGCTGGAGCTGGCAGCCCCGCCGCTGCCGACAGGATAGGAGGCCATGGAGGAGGAGGAGGAGCGGGAGGCCCGGGTCCCGGCCTGCGGTTGGGAGAAGCTATGCCAAGAATGTAAACCATCCGCCGGACGCTGCGCCC